>NC_083421.1:9282118-9437554 GCF_020745735.1 Hemiscyllium ocellatum | reverse complement strand
AAGAATGTACAAACGGAGGCGGCCGAACTGGGAGCATGCCGTTCAGCTCCTTGTGCTTACCCTGACTGAATAAGGTCACGCTGAGCTGATTATAGCATTGAACCTGCATTCCCAAGTAATCTGCAAATCTGTTCAACCATTTCCTGACCTAGAACCTATCTACTTCTGCCTTAAAAGGTGTTTAGTGTCTCTGCTTCCACAAAAATTTCAGCTCGAGAAATCCAAAATAAATCCACCTGCAGAAAGGAAAGTTAATTTCTGTTTTGAATTGGTGATCCTTCATGTTTAACAATGAACTATATGTTTGCATGCTATACATAAGTCGAAGCATTCTATCCACAGCTAATCTGTCAGGATCCAATAGAATGTTTATCAGACCTTAAGCTAACATCGTCTGTTCAACAAATCAAGTCTGCTCCACGATTCATTACCATCATGGCTGATTGATTATCCTCAAATCCGCCTTCTTGCCTTATCCCCATAGCTCTTGCTGCTTAGAACTCTGTCCACCACTTGCTTTGATTAGACTTAGCGACAGGGTTTCAATAGGCCTATCATTCAGTAACCCTCTGAGAGAGAAGGCACTCCTTACCTCCCTCATAAAGGTATGCTCTCTTTGACTGAGGCTATACCCTCTAATCCTGGACTCTCCCACAAATTGAGACAACCTTGTTGGCAATGAGCCTGTCAAGCCGACTGACAATCTGGTTTTGTTTTCATTGAGATCTCCTCTCATTCTTCCAAACTCCAATGAGTTTTTCACTAAGCTACTCAAGCTCACTCCATAAGAAAATACCTCAATTCTCAGGATTAATTCTGTGGAGCTTCTCCCATCTGCTACAAATACGTCTGTTATCTCCTCTACATATTTCCTTAGAAAATTAGACCAGAACCGTTCACAGTTTTGCACGTTCAGTCTGCATAGAAACGTGGACATGTTTAGAATGATATTTATGCACCACCACATTTGAAATAATTGCTAATAGTGCATTTCAATTTCCTATAATTGCTGAATTGCATGCCAACTTTTAACTGTCAAGCCGAGGGCCTGAAATTCCTGAGTCTTTTCTCTTGTAAATTAGATTCACTCTTCTATTTTACCTGACAAAGTGAATCAGTACAAGCTTTCCAACGCTATATGTCAGATGCCAACTTTTTGTGCACTCACCTTATTTTTTTCTATCTCATGATAAACTCCGTGCATCATCCTCACCATTTGCCTTCCCACTTCTGTTTGTGTTACTCACAAATATGGAGGTAGTACTTTCATTTCTATCACCCAACTCATTGTGCAGTTAATAATTCCGGCCCCAGCACTGATCCCTGTGGCACTGCACTGGTTAAAGCTCATTATCCCAAAAATAGTTCCTAGATGCTTCTCTTTCAGCGGATCCACTCTGCAGATATGTTATATTCAATTAAACTATCAAGTGAGCGCAGGAATTAAACCCACGCTATTATTATCGTTCTATTTGACAGTCTAGCTATCTCAGTAACTGAACTTGCCAACACCCAGTGCCTGATACAACTGAAACATTAACATCTACATTTATATTTAATTTTGCTCACAATAACTGATACAATTCTGTGACGTTGCCTCATTACCTATTGTACCTGCATAAAACGTTTTGCAAATAAAGCAGAAGTGCACGCAGCAGATTGCATTGCTTTATATAACTCTGTCATCGCTCATCTTATTTTCTTTCTTCTATTGGACGATTTCGCAATTCCTCATCTCAGACATTTGCATCATCTTGTTCATCTGACCTCCTCATTACGTTTGTCAAACCATAAAAATATAATGGAGATGGATTATTTGCATAAATTTAAGGGTGGGGGTGCATGTATTCATATTCCCGTTAAGAAGGGGATCAAGCATTTTTGAGGGTTTGTTGGATACAAATCGGAAAGGAGTCAGTCATGTTGAATGTCAGAACGCGAGAGGCCAAATAGCCCAAATCAGCTTCTAGTTTCTATGCATATTCCTCTACAATTACTTTCCAGATGACCTCCTTTTCATCAATATTACCTAGAACATGACAGTACAGTATAGGCCCTTCGGCCTTCGATGATGTGCCGACCCACAGAGCCAACTTCAAAAAACCATCTAACCTATACAGATTAAAAATGACAGGTAAACAACACTCAGCCCAAACCTCATACTACGATTTGTTTTTCTCCATGTTACAATACCAAGGCAGCAGGAAACTCTTGCTAGTGCCAAAAAGGCATCAAACACCTGAGTTCCTTTGTCTAACGGGGGTGATGATCTCTACAGTGAAAACGTATCTCTGGCCAGATCTATGTAATGAAGGGAATTCTTATACCACACGGTAAGAATGCAGTTACCTTTAGCAGAGTGAAATGTAGACTGAGTATACTTTTTGAAATTTGGATCACTGAGTGAATTCAGGGCAAAGAGGGAGAGATGTTTTCAATAAGGTTTACTCCAAGAAGGAAACTTTCCAGAATGAGATGTGAGTGGAAGGTGTAAAACAGCATGAATGGAGAGGCTGAGCCACACTGAGACCAGAGGAAAAGTGGCAGCACAAAATGCAACTTGATGCTAGTGCAGGGAAGGTAGACTGGATCAAAGAGCTTAAGGTGATGTGGGGAAGGACCATTATGTGAGAGAATATGTTTTGTAATTGGAGAGGGAGACCCTGGAATCAGGAAGAGGAGAGGAGCAGGGAAGAGGATGGAACAGCAATGGCAGGGGTTTCTGCGATAATTCAGGAAGCACCGCTGAAATTCATGCCTAGCATCTGCCAGTAGTCCCTGAAATAAACATCCTAAATCTGTTCCGATATCAATGCTCATCAATTTGTGATTGAATAGTATCCTTGAGAGCTTTAGTCAACCATGGGTGGTTCATCTCCTCATCAAGTCGTTCCTTTTGAGCAGAAACAAATAATTGCTGAGCATAATGGGATATCTGCTTGAATGTCTGCCCATGTAGACCCACTGACCTTCCTCTGGGTTTCTATTCACATTATGCTTCTGACCAGATGTGAGTCAGAACTCCTCCATTTAATGTCCGGTTATTTTCAGTCATTCAGAGGGAACTTCTGCATGTGGCTGAACACATGATCAGCGGAAGGTGACTCCTTTCTCCCAGTTTCTCCAACTCTGACAATTCTGATTGATTATGCCACATTCCAGTGAGCTGCCTCTGACATGAGCGCTTTTCCTTCTAACCAGGAATCCCCTCACTACGGTGGACAGGGCCTTATTCTGTGACTGACCTATCTCCCACATTGCCGCCCCCACTGCACTCTCATTCACTTGTACTGTTTCAAATCAGTCTCCACAAAGTTGGAGGCCAGCACGGTGGCTCAGTGGTTAGCACTGCTGCCTCAGAGCACCAGGTACTCGGGTTCATTTAGAGCCTAGGGTGACTGTGTGGAGTTTGCACGTTCTCCCTGTGTCTGCGTGGGTTTCCTCCGGGTGCTCCGTTTCCTCCCGCAGTTCAAAGATGTGCACGGCAGGTGAATTGGCCACGCTAAATTGCCCATAGTGTTAGATCCATTTGAGAGAAATGGGTCTGGGTGGCATACTCTTCAGAGGATCGGTATGGACTTGTTGGGCTGAATCTAATCTAAACTAAAAAATCCTGTCATTGCTGCTCACAATGCAGTATCCTTCACACTGGGGAGACAAAACAGAAACTGCTATGAGGAACACTCCCACTTTGTCTGTAGAAATAACCCTGACCCTCTCATTGCTTCCCATTTCAATAACCTACCTTGCTCTCATGCTAACATTTCGGTCCTGAGCTGCTGCAATGTTCCAGTGAAGCACAACCCAAGCTCGAATAACACCTCAGTTTACACTTTGGTACGTTACAGCCTGTAGGAGTTAATATTCAATTCGATAACTTCACCGCCTGACCCCATTATGACTGTTCTCCATTTTCATACATTCTCTCTCCTAGTCTGGCTATGACGTTGGGTGGTTGTGCCTTCTTTATCTTGCACTCAATCGAGAGAACCCTTTTCCCCCAATTCGCATCTTTCACATCATCCTCTCGTTCACCACCGTTAAACGCCTATTTATCTTTTGCCACACTCTCTTTTACTCATCACCCACTCCCCCACCTCTGTCAAGGGATTAAACATCCCATTTTCCAATACTTTTCAGTTCTGAAGAAGTGTCACTGGACTTGAAACGCTAACTCGGTTTCTCTGTCTCTGCAGATTCTGCCAGACCTGCTGAGTTTCTCCGGGGTTGAATAGGCACAGCACAAATTTTTAAATAATCAAATAATCATGGATACTGGAAATAAAAACACAAATATTTCTGGAGAAACTGGACCTGAAAGATGAACTCTGCTTTCATTCCACAAGATACTGCCAGACCTGCTTAGTTTCTTCAGCTATGTCTGTTTTTGAACTAGTTCCACAGATGTCTGTCAAAGAAGCTGAAAAGCTCTGCCCAATACTGAGCGCTGGGTACCAGGGAAGTGAACAGTAACACCAGGTTCACAGATTCATTGGCTCTGAACGCGTATAAGGCTGCATCACGGGCACTGCAGAGCTCTTAACCGTGGTCAGGGAGAGAAACAGAGGGAAACACATTCACTTTAAATATAGAAGATGTCATTGCGGGAATGGAAAAGATTCACATGAATATGTTAAAGAATTTAAGTAATGTGACAAATTGGAAGGGTGACACCATGGAGAGATCCTAACAGAATGAGAATATGAAAATGGAAATGCCACCACATCAGAAACCAGGTTAGATCACTGAGTACAGTGCTGATGGGTGAATGGGTCTCGGTGTGAATTCGGGGACAGTCAGTAGAATTGAACTACAGATATTGCAGGTCAAACTGGGCATTCATGTGATGATGTAGATCAGAGCAGCAGCAGCATTGTGTTAAATCACAATCTGTAACTTTTTTTCCCCTGGATAATCTCTCTATCTACCATTAACATCAAACTGATCCATGGTTCAGTAAGGAGCGTGGGTGAACATACCAGAGTCAGAACCATGTGTATCTAACCCTGATGACAAACCATTAAAGGTATGGTACTTGACCAGTTACTTTCCAAATAGCAGGATTAACATCTGATAGAGAGCACAAAATTATCTAAAGACCAACAGATCAGATCTAAGCTTTGCAGTCCTGCTACATCCAATTATAAATGTCAATGGACTACTAAACAACTCATTGGAGGAGAGTACTCCACAAGTATCTCCATCCTAAATAATGGACTGCTCTATACATCAGTGTAAAAGATAAGGGTATAGTGTCTGCACCATCCTCAGCCAGGAGTGTTGAGTGGATGATCCAATGGCAATGGGCCCTGACACCATTCCTGTAATAGGACTGAAGACTTGGGCTGCACGACAAGCCGTGTCCCTGGGGAAGCTGTTTCATTCCAGCTCCAACTCTGACATCTCCCTGGCAATGTGAAAAATTACTCAACTATATCCAGTCCGCTAAGAAGAATAACTACAATCTGTCTAATTACCACCCCTTCAATCCGATCACGATAGTCACATTAGTGGGAGTACTTTTTGACAGAGTTGTCAAGCAGCACAGGAATAACCAGCTCAGTGCGGTTTCTGATAGGTCCCCATGTGGCGATGGTGCTGCTGTGGAAATGTCACTGGATTATTAATCCAGACCAGGCTAATGCTCTGGCAGCTGGTGGAACTTAAAAACAATTAATAAAATATCGAGATCTAAAATCTGGTGTCAGGAATAGTGACTTTGAAGCCAATGTCAATTGTGATTACCATTTTCCTTCCCAAGTATAGTTTCACGAAGTGAGTCTCCCGTGCTTTCCTGGTCTGCCTAAAAGTGACTCCAGATACACCGGCATGTGATAAACTCTTCAATGGTCTCTCAAATTTCCAAGCAAGGCACTCAATTGTATCAAACTGCTCATCATTCTTAAAGGATAAACCGGGTCAGAACACCCGGTCTCAGCCTTGTTGTTGGAAATGGGAATGGGAAACACAGTCCTGACATACCCACAGAGTCCTCCTTTCGAACGTCTGAGAGCTTGTGACACGACTTGCAGAGCTATCCCACAGACTGCACAGAAACATCAGGAAGGGAGGAGGTCATTCAACCCATTGAGCATCCCCCATTCTAGATAGTGGAGAAGATCTCCTCAGTGCGATGTGCCCAATACAGTGTTCATATCATTTAACATGTTTAAACGTCGGGATATATAAAATGGGAACTGCAGTAGTTGCTTTGGTCCATCAATTTTGATCCTCCCTTCATTATATAGGCAGCTCAGATAGCGCATGTTTATTAAGCACAACTTGTCTGCATCACAATTCGTGAATTGTGCATCCTCTTTATAAAGCGAGCTCCCATTCACTGTAACGCAATTCCATCCCCGGCACCAGCTGAATAGCAAAACCCAGCTTCAGGATCCTCTGTCTGCAAAATGCTCCCTCAGTGTGTTCACTAAAGCAGGAATGTAATCTGCTCTGCAAGCCTTGAAACTGAGCCTGAAACTAGGAATTGTAGTCTACATTTAGACAGACCTTTATTTCAAACTGGAAGTCCATGTCAGCATCATGTGGTCAGTCGGCTCGTGCGCTTTTTGGCGAAGTGCTTGGTGAAACTTACAGTGCTGAAATACGTGGCTTTAGTGTGAAAGTGTTGCATTTACAATATTGTTTCATTACAATATATGATTTAAAGATTTTCTTAGACTATGCTCGTGTGTGTTTGATTAACTTAAATTTTTGGTTTTTACTGATTTATTTTTGGGGGGAATGGTTTGCCCCTTGTCCACTTTTTCCCATAGACCGCATTATTAATATTGCATAATTTTCTACAACACGGTGTTCCACAGGAATTATTGGAGAAAAAACATGGAATGATATCTGATCCTCTATCTTCACACGATGCTCCTGCTCTCTGTCTATCCCTTTAATTTCCAGAAATCCTCATTTATATTCAGTGTCTTGGCTTCCACAGCCTTATGTGTCAGAAAATTGACCAAGTTCAGCAGTCTCTGAGTGAAGATATTTATTCTCATCTCAATGCAGAGTGGACTGTCTGTACCTAATGTTGTGGCCCCTTGTTCTTTGACGTCCCAGTCAGGGGAATTATCATCCCTGCTTCCAATCTGTCTCACCCTGTCAGAATTTTAGATATTTCACTGAAGTCACCACTCATCTTCCTAAACCCCATGGAATGCAGGCCCAGTCGCCTAAAACTCTGCTCCCACAACAAACTGGTCTTCCCAGAGATCAGTCTGGTCATCCTTCACTGCTCTCCCTCAATGTCAGATTTGTCCTTGATTGGTAAGGTGAGCAAAACCGCACAAAATACTGCACAATGTTCGAGATGGGGTCTCACCAAGGGCCTGTACAGCTGCAGTAAGACACCCTTACTCCAATACTCCAATACTCCTGAAATGGAGGTCAATGGGCTATTTATCTTCCAAACTGCTTTCTGTTCCTGCAATATTGCTTTCAGTGACTGGTGTACAAAGTGATCCAAATCCTTTCAATGTTACAGCTACCCATTTGGTGGGTCTATGCACACTGGTCAGTGTGTCAGTGCCATTCCCAGCATTGACTTCTGGTTTCACAACTCAAAGCCCTGCATGGCCTTCACAGGTCAGCGCATAAGGAAACAAAAATAAAGCTTTAGTTCCTCTATCGATCAACATTTTTCAATCAATCCATTTTCAATTGATCGGCTGGCATTCTATTGTTTCCAACAAAGTGCACAACATCACATCTCCCCCCCCCCCCCCCCATTGCTGTACTGAGCTGCAATTGCTTTATCTTACCTTTCACAATGACATATCTTTAGAAGCTATCACTCTTATAATTCTCATTGTTATACTCTTCGGAAAAGCATCAATTTCTATTTTAAACAGTTTAATGATGAGCATTCCACAATCATACAATCACAGAAACACAGACTCCATATCGTTCGAAATACAGCACGATCTACATTAGTCCCACTTTCTGACATGAGGCCCAGAACCAGGCGTGTTATGACACTGCAAAAGCTCGTCCAAGTACTTTGCATTGTTGTGGAGTTACCCGTAACAACCATTCTCTCTCTTCCGGACCCCAACATCTATTGAGTGACAAAATATCTACAAATTCTCTCTAAACCTCAAGCACTTCACTTGTTCCCTTTTTCTTGACTAAAAGGAACAGCTGCTGTCTATCCACTCTGTCCATACCCCTCGTAATCTTATCCTTCTGAATCACGTCCCCTCAGCCTCCTTCTGCTCCAAAGTAAACAACCGAGCTTATCCAGCCTCTCGCCATAGCTGATTCGCTCCATCCCAGGGAACATCCTGGTGAATCACCCCCACAAACCCCATTCCCCTCAGTGTAAAGACATCATTTCATAATGTGCTATCCTCAACTTCACACTGCATACCATCTTGCCCTAAACAAACTCCTGTATAACTCTTATAATCTATGTCTACGACTCCTAAGCCTTTTTAGCTCAACTATTAACCTGTTCAGTCACATTTAGGGATGTGTGGAAAAGCACCCTCTGAGATTCCTAGTGTGCTGCCATTCATTGAGTCCTCCCCTGCCTGGTTCCTTCTCCCAAAGTGCATCAACTCATATTTACTAGCGTTACATACCATCTGCCATCGATCTGTACTTCTGACCATTCTGTCTGTATCTTCCTGCAGCATAAGGCCTTCCTCCTCGCTGCCAACCACCCGGCCAATCTTTGTGTCCAACTCAAACTGATTTATCACACTATCCCCCACTCTCTCCTCCACATTCTTATCTCCAAAATTTATGATAACCATAAATGATAAGGTTAAAAATTACACAAAAACATCTTAGAGTCCAAAAGGTTGATTCGTTAGTACTGGGTTTCGAAGGGCTGCTTCTTCATCAGGTGGTTGTACACTTTGAAAGCTTGAAATTAAACCAATTGGACTATAACCCCAGTGTTGTGTGATTTTTAACATTGTCGATATCCAATCCAACACCAGCTCCTCCGAATCACAAATATTTGCTTGGATCCCTTCCATTCGTCTAAAATGCTTGGAACCCATTTACTACCTTCCATTTATCTACAATGGCTTCCAGTCTCTGCAGAATGTACAGGAAAATAAAACAGTCATCGACTGTGCAATTAATACGTCCATTGGTGCCTTAGTTCTGACATTTTGATACGAAGTAAATCTGTTTGGTCAGACTTAGCAATGTCCCATCTAGTTACATTTTCAAGTACTGCCATGTTACTGATATAAATTGGCTTTATATCTATAGTTCCATAAGCACCATCTGATCACTTGGTTTTCTAGGTGATTTTCTGGATCTTCCTCCATGAAGACAGATACAAAGTAACTGGTTATTTTCTTGGCCATTTCCTTGTTCTCTACAATAAACTCTCCTCTCCCGATTACAAATTTCTACGTTTGACATTGCTTTTCTTTTGTTTCCTTTGACATATAGATAGGAGATTGATGCAGTCTTTGTGTTCCTGCTTGTTGGCACGCATGTTCGCATTGTGATTTCCTTATCAGCTTCATGGCCCTCCTTTTCTGGATCATCAATTTCTGAGAATTCTCAGGTTTCCACAATTTCTGGAATTCTTCTGAAGTCACTTCCCATGATTAATATAATATTTAATTTGTTACGTTAACCATCATTAAGTCTCTTGCTCACTCTGTGGTGTTTGTAAGTTCCATAAAGAGACGTATTTTTCCGACTTTGCAGTACTTCTATAAATCTCCTGATCCTGACCAGATCGATTCAGGAACTCTGCAGTTGGATAGAGAAAAAAATACGGAGCCCTAGTTGGTACTTTTCCAACTTCGCTGGCCAACGTGTGAGGTCCTTGAAGACTGGAGGACAATGAATACTGTGCCCTTATTCAAGGAGGGCTACAAAGGTAAACCTGGGAGCTATAGACCAGTAGAACTAACATCTGTAGTAGATAGTTACTTGAGGAGATTCTGAGAGATAAGATATGCAGAGGAACCTTGATTATCCGATTGAGATGGACGGAGCACTATTTCATTTAGATAATTGATTATTCTGTTAATTGATCTACTCTGAGGCTCGGAGTTTTCTGTGAAGTCTTCTCCCCATTCAGGAGAAAAGGAAAAAGCATACTGCGTGCGAGACCCCACGCTACGTCTGCTCCCACCCCGCCTTGTCTGCTTCTACCCTGCCCCAACTAAGCCCTGCCCACCCCGAACCCTGTCCACTCCCACTCCGCCGCTCACACGCCCACAACCCCGTCCACTCCCACCCCACGTCCCTGTCTGTCCCCACCCACCCACAACCTGCCTGCTCCCACACCCCCACCCGCCCGCCCACATCCTCATCCGCTCCCACCCCATGCTACTGCCTTCCCCGCCCTCCCCAAACCCTGTCCACTCCCATCCCAACCCCGCCCCACCAGCCCACAAATCCCGTCCAATCCCACACCCGTCTGACCCTGCCCGTTCCTAACCCTGCAACACCAACATCGGTCCCCTAACCCCACACACCCAACCATCCCACCCATCATCCAAATCCCATCCACACACCCGCACGCCTCTAACTCTGCTCACCCAACCCTGCACCGCCAAACCCCACACACCCAACCACCCCCACCCAGCTTCGGACTCCCGTCTGCGCCCCATCCGCCCCTAGCTCTGTACCCCCAAACCAGCATCTCCAACCACCTCCCCTAGGGCAGCCAGACTGTACACCAACAGGACTGCTGCTGCTGTCTTTGTGGGGTAAGTCTTCAAATAGCACACACACACATAGACACACACACACACACACGTTTTGACAAGTTCCACCTTTGCTGTGTTGGTGCAGTTATGTGGGGAAGGGGGGTTGAGCGTAAACCCCTATATAGAACTCCAGAGAAAGTGTGGGGTGAGAGAGATAGAGAAGTCGGGAGGTCAGTTTTTTTGGAGACAGTACCTGGACTGTTCTTGGCAGCATTTTAGTTAGACAAGTTTTTTTTTAATCATTGTACCTACAAACAAAAGACGCAATCAGGCTTGAAAGACATAATGTTTCTATCGGGAACTTTAGATCCCCTTTGGATAATCCAAACTTCGGAGAATTTATATTTGGACAATCGTGGTTCCTCTATACATGCATTTGAAAGACAGGGTTTGATTAGCAGAGGTCAGCATGGCTTTGTGCATGAGAGATCATGGCTTTCAACCTTGTTGCAGTGTTTTGATGAAGTGACCAGGAACAGTGATGAGGGCTGAATGGTATATTAGTCTATATGGATTTCAGTAAGGCCTTTGATAAGGTTACAGAAGATCAGCTAGTCTGGAATGTTTGATTGCCTGGAATCCAGGGGGAACCGGTTAAATAGATATGCAATCAGCTTGTTGGTAGGAAGCAAAGAGTAATATAGAAAAGATGCTTGTCGGAATGGAGACCTGTGAATAGTGAAACACCTCAGGGGTCGGTGCTGGGAACATTGTTTATATATATATATATATATGCATATTATATTATATATATTCTCTCATCTACATCATAGATGTACGTTTTTTTATATATATATATATAAAATTTACCTATTACATACATCTATGATCTAGATGAGAATGCACTGGCATTATTTGCAAGTTTGTTGATGACACTAAAATAGGCAGCATCATGGAAAGTGTGGAAGGCTATCAGGAATTTTGGAAATTTCAACAGCATCTTGGTCAGCAGTGGACTGAGAAATGGAAAATTCAGTTCAATACAGATCGGTGCAAGTTCTTGCATTTTAGAAAGTCGAGTCAATGTTGGAGTTTCATGGTGAATGCTTGGGCTTTAAGGAGTGTAGTTGAGCAGAGGGATCTTGGAATTCAGATGCACGGTGCTCTGAAAGTGATACACAGGTACACAGGGCAGTGAAGAGGGCTTTTGGCACACTGGCCTTCATCAGTCAGTGCACTGAGTATCGAAGTTGAGGAGTTACGTTGCACTTACACAGGACGCTGGTGAGGCAGTATTTGAAGCGTCATGATCGGTTTAGTTAACTTTCCAATTGGAAGGATATTATTAAACTGGAAAGAGTGCAGAAGAAATTTACAAGGACGTTGCCAAGTTCTTAATGATCTGAGTTTTAGGGAGAGGTTGGACAAGGTAGGACTTTTTAACTTCAGAGTATATGAGACTGAGAGAGATCTTATAGACGCTTAAAATATCACAGGAGGCATGGATAGAATGAATGCACCCAGTCTTTTCTTCCCAGTGTTGGACAGCAATGACTGACAAGAGGGCATCAGTTTAAGGTCAGGGGGTAAGAATAAAAGGGAAACTGACGAGCAATGATCTTTACACACACCTTGGTATGCATATGGAATGAGATGCCAGGGAAGTGATTGAGGTGGATACATTAGCAACATTTAAAAGGCATTTGGACAAATACTCGGATAGGAAAGGATTAGAAGGATACAGGGCAATGGCAGGGAAATGGGTTTGTGTGAATGGACATTTTGTTCAGAATGGACCACTTTGAGCTGAAGGACCTGTGTCCGTGCTCTCGGACTCTATGAGTCGAACAACCATTGCTTGTCTCCCACTGAATGTTATATTGTACTTTCCCAATTTACTGGAGCGAACTTGACACTCTACCCTCCAGGCTTCCATGATGCTTGACCAGAATGCTCGCAATTTGGTATTGTATGCGGACGCCATGTAAAATGCACCTTATTAACGTCACTATTACCCAAAAACTGCTGCAGAGTAAGGTTAGTAATTAGTCTTTCTTACCACATCACACCAACTCCGGAATAACCTGCTCTCTAGTTTGGTTCACAACATACACTCAACCCACCTCATATACACTTATGGAATTTATTTTTCACAGCATGAGCAGTCACTTAGTTAACACAGTTTAGATACAACTTGAGACCATTCAATAAGACTGCAGTATTCACAATACTTGCATGTGTAATTTCTAGAGCACGTGATGTTCTGATTTTCTGCTACCGTTTTGGCTTCGATATATAAAACAACAATGTTTGCTTCTCCTTGCTATTTGTAAGCTCTACCTAAACTGCTTCTGCGAAAGCTGAGGGACATGTCTGTTTCGTTATTAATGATAAGACATGGACAAGACATTCGCGGAGGCTCACCTCGACCCTGGGATTATCTGAATAAATATCCAACAATACAGGACAATCATTAATAATCTTCCCCGCTCTGACAGGATAAGTGTCACTGTATTCTGTCTGCTTCCTCACACTCACTGTATATCTGATATAGCACCTGCCCCCGAACAAGGCTCAAGCTCTATCTCCAAATAAGGCTCAGGCACTAACACTCTCACTATTGAATACAACAACTTCCTTCCCTCACTTTCTCTGTCACTTATGCAATAGCCTCCACACTAATAATGTGGACTGACTCAGTCAGGACACCTCACCATGTCACCCCATTTGGACCAGCACTAACAGCAGGGCCACCCACTCCCACCCTCACTCCCTTCCTCCCTTTCTCCCATTCCAGGAGAAAAAGCCTGGAATAGGACAGAAAAAGGCCAGCCCAGGTGGTGGGGTGCCTGATCTCTGTTCCCTCTGCCCTCCCCACGCTGTGTAGGGAGGACCTTGTTACGAGCCAAAGAGTACCGGGACGACTTGTGTGGGGCAATGACCAGCCTAGGACAATTCTCACTTTCAACCCACTGGCAGTTCCAGCGTCAGCTCTCTCACTCTCCAAACAAAAATCAGATACCTCACTGCACAGAGATGCAGGCATAGAATTACATTGAAATATTGGTAAATACCCCAATATACTAATATGTAAATTATGTACAAGAAGACAAGCATACACACACATAGAAGCACACAAAGACATTTCCAGTCACACAAAAATGAAACAAACACAGATAGAAATACACACGCTGTTACACAGACAGATGGAGGCAAACAAATGCCCATATAACAAGCAGATGGACACACACTAGTCTCATTAATACACAAATAGATCAGTCTTTGATTTATAAGGGGATCAGTGATGATAGGAAAAAGGCAGAAGAATGAGGTTGGGGAACATATAAGAAATTATGGAATGGGATATCAGGCTCGATGGATTGAATGGCCTAATTCTGCTCTTTTTCTAGTTCTCACGTGGTGTTATGCTATCAGGCGTTTTCTTCCTGAGACAGCAGCAGAGGCTGGGATATTTGATTGGAAAGAGACAGAGGAAATGTGGGACAGGTTTGGAGTGCTGAATGGCTTCTGTCTATTCCTAATTACTGTATTTTTTTTATCTGAAAAGAGATGGTGATTTGATGTTGGGTTAACAAAGTTTAAAATAATGGGTCCCGCAATGAAATAGTGTTGTACTCTCTGTGGTGTCCTCCTTCAGGCTATCAGTATAGATGGTAAATAACTGACGCTATCGGACTCATATTGTGCTACTCCAGCAGATACACTTTTACCATAATGATCCATTAATCCTGACTCTCCGATTTCTATGTGTTAACCAATCATCATCCGATGCTAATACATTATCCGTCAGATTATGAGCTTCTGTCTCGTGTGAGAACCTTTATTTTGTGATAGCTTGTCGAAAATATCTGGAAATCCTTGCGTCTACCAGATCCCATTTATCAAATCCGCTTGTTACGTTCTCGGGGATCTCCAGAAACATGTTGCATGAACTTAAAGGCAAAATATAATTTCCCGTTTCACAAAACCACACTGACTCTGTGTAAAGCTTTTCTAAACGTCCATGCTGGCCAGGTTTTCCAAACTAAATTGGTCCCATCTGCTTGCATTTGGCGCACAAGCCTCTAAATGTTTTCCATTCATATGTTTGTCCAAATGTCTTTTCAATGATACGGCTGTCCATGCATCTTCCTCTGGCAGCTCATTCCATACCCTGACCACTCTCTGTGTAAAAACGTTGCTCCTTCGTCCCTTTTAAATATTTCCTCTTTCACCTTAACGCTATGCCTTCTATGTTTGAACTCACCCATCCTGTGGAAAAGTCTTGAGCTGGGCCCAGTGCAGAGGAGAGTGTGTCCCTGCTTACTTTTCCGGAGCAAGCACAGGACCTGGAATTAGCGACTGCTACATCAGCAGAGGCAACGTGTGTGAGGTTTGGCCAGTCGGAAAAGGTGTTGCAAGAAGATCGGGGACTTCGTTGTTGGTTCGGTGGTGCGTTGGTGTTGATGAAGTAGACAATCAAAGGGCATCATTACAACTTCAATGAGGTGGGCGTAACAGTAAGAGACATGTCTCTGACATTGGAGGGTCTGGCACTGGGGGCGACGAGACGGTGATGGAAGAGTATTGCCTAGCGGCAAAGATTTTGCCTGAGGATCAGCAACCTCGATGTTGGTGGCCTCTAGTGTAGATGGTGATGAAGCTGGTATCCAGTGATGGCGGATGCAGGTGTAAGGAGCTGACTCAGGACCCATGGACTTTCTTATAGGTGTATGTTTCTTTTTTTTTCAATATTCAGTCTTCAAATTGGTTAAAACCGTGTCAGTTTGATGCAGAAATGTCTTGTATTTACCATGTAAAATACACCTGAGAGGAAACTCCAAATCAATATCAAAATATTCCGTTCATTGTTTCCTGCTAAGGCCATGTCCATACGTTAGCCCTAGTTCCATAAGATGAAATGTGCACACTAGTTTTGGGACTTTACCGAAAATCTTTCCAAAAATTCAAATTCATCACATCATAATTGACTAACCAGTCAGTATCTCAAATTTGATTCCCACTTCATCAATTTATGCTGACGCTGTCTATGTTCATTACTTTCAATCCCAATATTTTCTACAAAACCATGTATTAACTAATTTCATTCTATTCTTTTTTTCACCTGACTTGGGTTTCCTAGTCGTGCTGGGAAGTTTTTTTTTTGTTTTGTTGATGTTTTCTTCTGTGAAGACAGAACTGAAGCACTTGCTTCACTGTTCCGCCATTTCCCTGTTTTTCCATTCTCTATTCTCTGGTTTCAGATTGTAATAAGCTGCTAACTTTCGTTTACTTTCGCAATAACATACTTTTGGAAGCTATTGCAGTTGGGTCGTATAACCTTTATTAATACGTGTTTTCAGTATCCAGCAATTTCTGCCTTAGGCTGCTCAATGACTACCCTTCCACAATCATACAATCAGAGAAGGAGATATTCTGCACCATCAGAAATACAGCACGATATACCTTATTCCCACGTTCCTACATGCAGCCTGTAGGGGGGAATGTTATTAGAATCTGATGCTTATCCATGTACTTCTTAACGGTTTTGAGGTGACCCACGACAACACCCCTCCCAGGGAGTGCATTCCAGACCACAACACTCTCTGGGAGAAAAAAACAATTCTGAAATTCTCTGTAAATCTCAAACCCTTCACTTTAAATGTCTTATCCCTTGTTCTTGGTCTTTTAACTAAAAGGAACAGCTGCTGTCTATCCACCTTGTCCATGTCCCTTGTAATCTCATCCTTCTGAATCACGTCCCCTTCAGCCCTATCTTTTCCAAGTAAACAACCCGAGCTTATCTAATCTCTCTCCATCCCTGATAAGCTCCATCCCAGGAAACATTCTGGTGAATCTCATCTTTACCGCCTCCAGTGTAATCACATTCTTCATGCAATTTAGCTCCCAGAACTTCATGCAGCATTCTATCTATGGCCTAACCAATGGCGTGTTCCCCGATCATATTATGTACATCTCGATGAACAAACAAAATGCCTACAGTCCCATGTTCTTTCTGAATTAACTTATTACCCGTCCAATCACATTCAGAGATGTGTGGAGAAGTACCCTCTGAGATTCCTAGCGTGCTACTTCTTCCAAAGTGCTTCACCTCATATTTATCAGGGCTATATTCCATCTGCCATTGATGGAATGGTCAGACCATTTCCTCTCTTGTCTGAAACATTATCCTGTGATACAGCTCATGTGGATTTACATCATCCCAACTTGCATCTTAGTTGAGAGCTCTTAATGCATCTTCTTGAATTCTGTACCTGCATCTTCCGTCTCCCAGGGAAAACAGATACGAAACACTCATGTAATAATCCATCAACGTTCTCCAGCTTCACATATTGATTGCCCCCTTGGTTTATAATTGGCTCTAATTGTTCCCTGGTTATTCTGTTCTACTTGCTGTTTTTTGTATATTCTCTCTCACCTTGCCTGCTGCACTTCTTCACGCACCTGTATTAGTAAGTCTCCTGAGTGTGAATTTGCTAAGCTTCCCTGAAATCACGCCCTATTTTTTGAAACATTACAGATCACAGGTATAATCTCATCCGCACTCAATGCAGTCTGTGCAGAACATTTTTAATTCTATGTTCCCGTTCTCGTTAAATGAAGGCGAACTTCACGTTTATCTTTCCATTTCCAAATGGTCCCTCCTGAATTGCTTTGGTTTAATATTATTTGCTACTTACTGTCTGAACTCTTAAACCTGAATATATAACTATATCACATCTACTGGTTTTCCATTGTCTCTGTCTACAACAAACAATTTTTTGAAAAGTAATTAAAGTTGATTTCTTTTCAGGGGAGATTCAAGATATTGGCGACCCAGTAGGTTTGCCCTGCTCAGCTCTACACCAGAACCCAAACAAAACGGCGCATTCACCGTCTTTTTCTTACCCCTTGTGGTAAAAATGCTGCTCCCCTGTATTGCTATATGTCACTTGAAGTGAGTAAGGAAAATGACTAAGGGTAAAGGACCACGTGGATCGCATCTAGCAGGCACTGCCCTGCAGCCATGTATACACCCGTGGCTGTGACGTCGGCCTCTGCGAACCCGCCAAGGGACTTCATATTAGAGCAGAGCTTGGTCATGGAGTACGTAAAATTCCGAGAGAAGATTGATTCAGAGATGGAGGAGACCCATACCAGGCTGAAACCGATCTCGGCCAGGCTGCAGAAGCATGACTTGGAGACCAGGCGTCTCAGACACATGTCATGGAGGATGATCAGCAGACTGCGTCCTCTAAAACTGCAGTGGAATGCTCAGCAGTTCGGATCCAGGCCTTGGGATGGTGGGTACCAGGCGTGGAGGAGCAGGTCGACTTTGAAAATCGAGGCCATCATAAGAATATCTGCCTGGTCTTGCTGGCGGGAAGGGAAGAAGAAGGCCAGCCCGTCAGTTTTTGGAGCAATGGCTTCGGTAGTTTTTGAAGCTGGAAATCGAGACGGGCCGGGTGCAGGTCGAGCAGGCCCACCAGATAGCAGTGCGCAAGCTCGGATGAGTCCAGCACATCCGGCCAGTCATTATGCAACTCCTGCACTATGGAGAGAAACAAATCATTCTCCAGCACTGGGGAAGGATCCACAGGCTCTGATATCAAAACGATCACGAATTATATTTTCCCCAGACCTTTCTACGGTTATTGTCCACACGAGGCAGGCCTTTGATAGGGTAAGAAGGAAGCTGAGGGAATTGAATATTCAGGATACTGTAAGATACCCGACAATATTACGTTTCAACCACGGAGGGTCCGTGTTTAATTTTGACTCACTAGAAAATGCAAAGGACTTCCTGGACACTTAAAGATAGATTGGCTGGCTCAAATAGTATGGACAATCATGTTCTCTTTGTTTCCTCTATGGCTTGCCTCGTTTACATGTTTTTTTATTATATATGTGGGGGTCCCATTCATGTCTCTTTCTCTCTTTTCTCCTTTCTTCCTCCCCTCCCATTAACCTTTCTTTTTGTATAATTTCCTTTTCGTTTCTCTCTCTTAGTACGGAATGGGAGTAGTGTTCGGGGCGGTGGAGGGGGGGGGGGGGTGGGAGAGGTGGTGGTGGAGGGTTACATTTTTTTTCACCAGAACAGTTGGATATGGATGGGACGGGTTGAGTGCCCACTTTTCTTGTCGTAAGACACATGCAACATTTTAAAGTTTGTTTTGTCTGGTTTTGGCAAGCAGCTTTACCCAGTTGGAGCCAAGGAGGTTGAATGCGTAGTATGAGCGCTGCCTGTTGGGAAGGATGGAGAATCACCTCTTATTTGTGTTATATGTGGTTACATTGTGCAAGGAGTTGTCAGGAGTTTTGAGCTGGTGGTTTTTGCAGTTGTATTTTCATGTTTATATGAACTGTTTACCCCTTTCCCTCAGTGCGCAATAAAAGAGATCCTTCCTCACGGGGGATCACGTAATGTTTCGGATGGCTATGGCTAACCACTCATATAAATTGTGCACCTGGAACATTAAACGGGAGTCATACACCAATTGATGCTTTCAGACCTTACAAAGCAAAGGGTCAATGTAGCATTGGTGCCAGAAAAAAAGGCATCTAACCAATACGGAATATTTAAAGTTACAGATGAGAGTGTTTGGCTGGGTGTTATTTTCATCCTTTGAGTCAAAATGTAGAAGAGTAGATTTTCTCATTCAGAAGAACCTTCTATATCAGTTGCCTGTCCAAATTAAGGACGGATGTCAGCTGTTTCTGATACATAAAGCTTTATTACATGGAGAGGAACATGGGAGAGAGTCATAGAGATGTAAAGCATGGAAACAGACAACTTCTGTCCAACCCATTCATGCCACCAGATATTCCAACCCAATCTAGTCCGACCTGCCAGCACCCGGCCTGTATCCCTGTAAACCCTTCCTATTCATATACCCACCCAAATGTCTCTTAAATGTTGCAATTTTATCAGCCTCCACCATTTCTTATGGTAGCTCATTCCATACTCGAACCACCTTTGAAAGGTTGCCTGTCAGGTCTCTTTTATATTTTCCACTCTCACCATAAACCTATGCCCTCTAGTTCTGGACTCCCCAACCCCAGGGAAAATACATTGCCTCTTTACCCTATCCATGTCCCTCATAATTTTGTGTAACCCTATAAGGTCTCCATTCAACCTCTGAAACTCCAGAAAAAACAGCCCCAGCCTGTTCATCCTCTCCCTATAGCTGAAATCCTCCAACCCTGGCAACATCCTTGTACATCTTTTCTGAACCCTTTCAGGTTTCCCAACATTTTCCCGATAGGAAGGAGACCGGAATTACACACAATATTCAAACAGTGAGCTACACAATGCTCTGTACAGCTGCAACATGACCTCCCAACTCCTGTACTCAATATTCTGACCAATAAAAGAAAGCATACCAAAAGCCTTATTAACTATCCTATCTACTGCGACTCCACATTCAAGGAGCCATGAACCTGCACTCCAAGGTATCTTTGTTCAGCAACACTCCCTAGGACCTTTCCATTTACTGTATAAGTCCTGCTAAGATTTGCTTTCCCAAAATGCAGCACCTCGCATTTATCTGAATTAAACTCCATCTGACACTTCTCAGCCCATTGGCCCATCTGGTTCAGATCCTGTTGTAATCTGAGGAAAGCCTCTTCGCTGTCCACTACACCTGCAATTTTGGTGTCATCTGTAAACCTACTAACTGTACCTCTTATGCTCGCATCCAAATCATTTATGTAAATGGCAAAAAGTAGAGGACCCAGAACCGATCCTTGTGGCACTCTACCGGTCACAGGCCCCCATTCTGAAATAACAACCCTCCACCACTACCCTCTCTCTTCTACCTTTGAGCCAGTTCTGTATCGAAATGGCTAGTTCTCCCTGTATTCCATGATCTCTAACCTTGCTAATCAGTCTCCCATGGGGAAACTTGTTGAACGCCTTACTGAAGTCCACATAGATCACGTAAACTGCTCTGCCCTCATTAATCCACTATGTTACTTCTTCAAAAAAAAATCAATCAAGTTTGTGAGACATGATTTCCCATGCACAAAGCCATGTTGACTATCCCGAATCAGTCCTTGCCTTTCCAAGTACATGTACATCCTGTCCCTCTGGATTCCCTCCAACAACTTCCACCGAGGTCAGGCTCACCAGTCTATAGTTCCCCGGTTTGTCTTTAACACCCTTCTTAAACAGTGGCATCACGTTTGCCAACCTCCAGTCTTCCGGCACCTCCCGTGCGACAAACGATGATACAAATATCTCAGCAAGGGGCCAAGCAATCTCTTCTCCAGCTTCCCATGGAGTTCTTGGGTACACCTGCTCAGGACCTGGAGATTTATCCACCCTTACCTGTTTCAAGATATCCAGCACTTCCTCCTCTGTAATCTGAACATTTTGTAAGATGTCACCATCTATTTTCTTACAGTCTATGTCTTCCATATCTGTTTCCACAGTAAATACTGATGCAAAACACTCATTTAGTATCTCTTCCATTATCTGCGGCTCCACACAAAAGCCACCTTGCTGATATTTGAGGGGCCATATTCTCTCCATAGCTACCCTTTTGACATTAATATATTTGTAAATACCGTTTCCATTCTCCTTAATTATATTTGCAAAAGAAATTTAATGTCCGCTTTTTGCCCTCCTGATATCCCTGTTAAGCAGGCTCCTACTTCCCTTGTACTCTTCTAAGGATTCACTCAATCTATCCTGTCTATATGCTTCCTTCTTTTTCTTAACCAAACCGTCAATTTCTTTCGTCATCCAGCATTCCCTATACCTACCAGCCTTTCCTTTCACCCAGACAGGAGTATACTTTCTCTGGATTCTTGTTATCTCATTTCTGAAAGCTTCCCATTTTCCAGCCATCCCTTTACCTGCGAAAATCTGCCTGCAATCAGCTTTCGAAAGTTCTTGCCTAATACCGTCAAAATTGGCCGTTCTCCGATTTAGAACTTCAACTTTTAGATCTGGTCTATCCTTTTCCATCACTAGTTTAAAACAAATAGAATTATGATCGCTGGCCCCAAAGTTCTCCCCCACTGACACGTCAATCACCTGCCCTGCCTTATTTCCCAAGAGAAGGTAAACTTTTGCACCTTCTCTAGTAGGTACATCCACATACTGGATCTGAAAATTGGCTTTTAAGCACTTACGAAATTTCTCTCCATCTAAAGCTTTAACACATTGGAAGTCGCAGGCTATGATTGAAAAGTTAAAAATCCCCTACCATACCTACCGTTTTATTCTTACAGACAGCTGAGTTATCCTTAGATGTTTGTTTCTCAATTTCCCTCTGACTATCGGGAGGTCTACAATAGAATGCCAATAAGGTGATCATCTCTTTCTTATTTCTCAGTTCCACCCAAATAACTTCCTTGGATGTATTTTCTGGAATATCCTCCCTCAGCACAGCTGTAATGCTATCCCTTATCAAAAAATGCCACTCCGCTCCTTTCTTGCGTCTCTTTCTATCCTTCCTGGAACATTAAGCTGCCATTCCTGCCCATCCCTGAGCCATGTTTTTGTAATTGCTATGATATCCCAGTCCCATGTTCCTAACCATGCCCTGAGCTCTTCTGCCTACCCTGTTAGGCCCCTTGCATTGAATACCTGCAGTTTATTTTTTTTTCAGATCTACACTGTCCCTGCCTGGCCTGAAAGCTTGACTGACTTCTGTTCTTAACTGTACCAGTCTCAGATTGATCTCTGACCTCACTGTCTCCGTGGCTACCACCCCACTCCCCCAAACCTTTCTAGTTTAAATCCTCCTGAGCAGTTCTTGCAAAATTCTCTGTCAGTATACTACTCCCCTTCCAAATTAGGTGCAATCCGTCCTTCTTGTACAGGTCACTTCTACCCCAAAAGAGATTCCAATGATCCAGAAATGTGAATCCTTCTCCCATACACCAGCTCCACAGCCATGCATTCAACTGCTCACTAGCTCGTAGCGCTGGGAGTAATCCAGATATTACTACCCTTGAGGGCTTCTTTTTAAATTTCTGCCTTCAGAATCTCAACCATTTCCCTTCCTATATCGTTGGTTCCAATGTGGACAACGACATCCTGCTGGCCCCTCTCGCCCGTGAGAACATTCTGCACCCTTCTGAGACATCCTTGATCCTAGCACCAGTGAAACAACACATCATTCTGCTTTTTCTGTGCTGGATGCAGAAATGTCTGTCTGTACCTCTGACTACATGAATCCCCGAACACAATTGATCTCTTGGAAGCCGACGTACCCCTCGTTGCATTAGAGCCAGTCTTAATACCAGAAACTTGGCTGTTCGTGCTATGTTCCCCTGAGAATCCATCACCCCTACATTTTCCAAAACAGCATACCTGTTTGAAATGGGTACATCCACAAAATACTCCTACCCGAGCTGCTTACCTCTCTTACCGTTAATGAAGTTAACGCATCTGTGTGACTTTTTCTGAGCCTTTCCCCCTTCCTATAACTGCCATCCATCACATACTGTTGCTGTTGCAAATTCCTCATCGCTCCTCACTGTCGCTCCAATCGAT
This sequence comes from Hemiscyllium ocellatum, assembly GCF_020745735.1. Taxonomy (NCBI): domain Eukaryota; kingdom Metazoa; phylum Chordata; class Chondrichthyes; order Orectolobiformes; family Hemiscylliidae; genus Hemiscyllium; species Hemiscyllium ocellatum. The sequence goes on along the minus strand of NC_083421.1, from coordinate 9,414,406 downwards.
ATATTTCATCTGGTAAGACTCGCATCCAACAGCATTTATGGCAGATATAATCTGTAGTAACTCTTAAACTCGCTTTCAACTCCAACATCTGACAAGAAGTACATATCACTGCAAAGGCCAGTTTTGCTCATTCACAATTTACAGACCCAAAAAATAACACCGTCTTATTCCTCTACAAAACACTGCACCAGGTTAAATTAATAGCTATAGCTTTTTTTTTAAGTTTAATCAAGAGACTTATCTCCAAAAACATATGATCAAGAAAGAACCCACGATACTCACTACTGCAAACTTTCTATTGGACAGAATTAAAACAACAATTAACCTATCTGATTCTGTGCTGTGAACTAGGTTTCTCCAAGATTAGTCGTGAAATTCACTGTTTGTTATGTTTTGCAGACGCACTCCGACGTCCAGCGATACATGAATTTAAAAACAGCAAAGGCAGTGACTGTGCAGGTTCCCTTTCTCTCTCTCTTCTCTCTCTCTCTCCCCCCCCCCCGCACTGTCCTCACCTTGTGCTTCTTTTGTCTGTTCTTCCCGCTTTTGAAACTGCTGTTGTTTTGACATTGTTTCTTTTTCCCCTAAGTTCCAAAACAATTCAACAGCAAATAAAACGAATTGCTGCTCCTGGAATATGAGGAAATCACCTCCAGCATTGAAAATACCTCAAAAAAAGAAGCAGCTCTTACAGCCAGAAAGTTTTCCCGTTCTCCATCTTGCCCCTGGTACACCCTTCAAATTAACGGATGCACTCTCCAAGTTGATGGCCCTTGGGAGGCATCATGCAATTTTAGGGGGAGACTTTAACCAATGTATGGATCCCAAGGTGGATAGGGTCTTACGGGTTCTCGACGATATTTCCCTGCAATCTAGGCAACTGGTGGATCTAAACAGGGAGCTGGGCTTGGTGGATGTGTGGAGATTGTTCACCCTTAGGGTAGGGACTTCACCTTTGTACCGAATCCACATAAGTGCCAAACTAGGATCGACATGTTTTTGCCCTATTGGCCGTTTTGAGTTCAGTGCTGTCCTGTAGAATTGGGAACATAGCCATTTCTGATCATGCGACAGTGTACACGAAGGTTTAGGATGGTGGCGATGGGACATGCTCGCAGCAGTGGTGCATGGATACCTTCCTCCTGAAGGATAGCTAGTCATAGAGTTGTAGAGATGTACAGCATGGAAACAGACCCATCATTCAAACCTATAAATGCCGACCAGATATCCCAACCCAATCTAGTCCCACCTGCCAGCACCCAGCACATATCCCTCCAAACGCTTCCTATTCATATACCCATCCAAATGCCTCTTAAATGTTGTAATTGTACCAACCTCCACCACATCCTCTGGCAGATCATTCCATATGCGTACCACCCTCTGCGTGAAACAGTTGATCCTTGGGTCTCGTTTATATCTTTCCGCTCTCAACATAAACCTATATCCTCTAGTTCTGGACTCCCCGACCCCAGGGAAAATACTTTATCTCTTTCTCCTATCCATTCCCCTAATAATTTTGTAAACCTCTATAACGTCGACCCTCAGGCTATGACGCTGCAGGGAAAACAGCCCCAGCCTGTTCAGTCTCTCCCTGTAGTTGAAATCCTCCAACCCTGGCAACATTCTTGTAATTTTTTTCTGAACCCTTTCAGGTTTCACAACATCTTTCAGATAGGAAGGAGACCTGAATTACGCGTAATATTCCAACAGTGGCCTAACCAATGTCCTGTACAGCCGCAACATGGCCTCCCAACCACTGTACTCAATACTCTGACCTATAAAGGAAAGCATACCAAACACCTTTCTCACTATTGTATCTATCTGCGACTCAACTTTCAAGGAGCTATGAACCTGCACTCCAAGGTCTCTTTGTCCAGCAACACTCCCTAGCACCTTGCCATTAAGTGTATAAGTCCTGCTAAGGTGTGTGTGTGTTGGGGTGGTTGCTTTCATAGTTCAGGACTAGGTCTGTGTGTGTGGCTTTTCTGTATCCCTTCGTGGTGAATTCTCCGTTCGGTGTTCTTTGCACCATCACGTCCAGGAATGGGAGCTGGTTGTCCTTTTCTTCCACACAAACGAAGTTGCATCAGGACATTATTCGAAAGGGCCACAACACACTGCAGCACACCAGAACTACAAAAATAGGAAGAAGAACACCTATACAAGGTATTCAACAAAAACGGATACCCGTGCAATTTCATCAACAGATGCCTCAGGGAAAGACAACGAAATGATGACATGCCACAACCCAAAAGGACTGGCCGCATTCCCATACATCAGGAGCATTTCTGAACTGACAGCCAGACTGCTGCGACCACTAGGACTCATAACAGCACACCAACCAACAGCCACTCTCAGACAACAACTCACCAGGACAAAGGACCCGATACCCAGCATGAGCAAAACCAACGTGGTTTACAAAATCCCATGCATGGACAGCACAAAACACTACATAGGACAAACAGGAAGACAGCTAACAAACCGCATCCATGAACACCAACTGGCCACGAAACGATACGACCAGCTATCCCTAGTAGCCATACACTCAGATGACAAACAGCATGAATTCGATTGGGACAACACCACTATTATAGGACAGGTCAAACAGAAAACAGCCAGGGAATTCCTAGAAGCATGGCACTCATCCACAGACACATTCGATCAACAGACACCTCGACCGAGACCCTATATACCAGCCACTGCAGCGGACAGCTACTGACAACCGGAAGCGGCAGATTGAAACCAGTATAAATGCCGGAGGAATCAGCACAGAAGCGCTTCACAGGAGGCTCCCAAGCACTGAAGATGTCACCGAGAAAGGGGACGAAACGTTTGCAAGAAAAACTCCCAGCTCAGCGAACAGAACCACAACCAGAAAAAAAGTGCTCAGAATGCACTGATGGAGGTGGCTGTAGAAGATACAACAGCAATGATGGTATCTTGCGATGTACATGAGGTAGCAGGGAATAAAATGATACACAACATTTTATAACTTCTAAAGGCATCAGGTATCAGTGCAACTTGGTGGTCCGAAGGGCCTGTTCCTGTGCTGTACAGTTCAAGACAAGATTTCAGCAAGATAGTGGCCAATTGCTGATTGAATAACTCCTGATGATCAGCAGCCACATTCATGCAGATCCCTCCTCATTAATTTTCAGGTTCATGTCCTCCCTCCCACTGTGGGGAAACTCAATATGGACAATTTGATATGAATGTTAGAGCTGGTATCTGGTGTCGCCATCATGATCATCGCTCCTGTGGCTTTCGGTCTTGGACACAAGCGTCTCAGGGGACACTGCAGAGACCAAAGCTGCATGTACTACATATCCTCCAATGCTGGCATCAGACATATGTCAGCCTCACCATGCCATCCCTGCAGATCTCCAACCTACTGACAGTACGCTTCTGTACTTCAATACTGCAGCTCAGGGTGTACAGACAGCTCTTATTGCAATGCTGCTGTAAAGACACTGTGCTCAGGGACACACACAAAGCTCATGGTCTGTCCCTCTGGACTGCTCACTCAGTGTTTGTACACACTCAATGCTGCTGCGAGGACACTGTGCTCAGGGACACCCACCCAGCTCATGGACTGTCCTTCTGGGCTGCTCATTCCGTGTTTGTACACACTCACTTTGAGCTGACTTGAATGCTCACATTGCCTTACCTCACCCTGCCTTTAGCAGTGTTACCCCTAAGCTAGAGCTACCAGGCTCACCCACCTGCTGCATTGTCTTGGCGTTTAGTGCAAACACAAATCCAGGAAGCTTGGTATCATTGTCCACAGTCAATCACGGTGCCTAGCACAGGGAGTCAGGGGGAGTCTCAGGTCCCAGTCCGGGAACTTGGACACGGTCAGTCAGTCTCTAGTGATTGTTAGGGTCAGGATCATTCCCCTGCAAAGGGGGAGGGTGGTGGTGAGAAGCTGAATGATAGTAGACTTGGAGGAAGGTATCGGTTCCTTGATTAGCAAGTTTGCAGATGACACTAAGATTGGTGGAGTAGCAGACAGTGAAGGGGAATGTCAGATAACACAACAGAATATAGATAGACTGGAGAGGCGGGCCGAGAAAGGGCAGATGGAGTTCAATCCGGGCAAATGCGAGGTGATGCATTTCGGAAGATCCAATTCAGGAGTGAACTATATAGTAAATGGGAAGGTCCAGGGAAAAATTAAGATCTGGGTATTCAGATCCATTGTTCCTTGAAGGTGGTAACGCAGGTCAGTAAAGTGGCCAAGGCAGCATACGTCATGCTTTCCTTCATTGGACGTGGTATTGAGTCCAACAGGTGGCAGGTCATGTTACAGTCGTATAGGACTTTGGTTTAGAATATTACGTACGGTTCTGGTCTGCTCATTACCAAAATGACGTGCATGTTTTGGAGAGGTTGCAGAGGAGTTCACCTGGATATTGCCTGGTATAGAGGGCACTAGCAATAAGGAGAGATTGAATAGTTTTGGATTATTTTCATTAGAAAGATGAAGGTTGACTGGAGACCTGATTGCGGTCTGCAAAAGCATGGGATGTATAGACAAGGTGGATAGCAAGAAGCATTTTTCCCCCAGAGTGTGGAACTCAATTACTAGGGGTCACGAGTTCACAGTGAGAAGGTAGAGGTTTTGGGCAGATATGTGTGGAAAGATCATTACGCAGAGAGTGATGGGGGCCTGGAACACTTTGCCAGCGGAGCTGGTACAGGCGGGAATTATAACGTCAGTTAAGATGTATCCATACAGATGTATGAATGGGTAAGGAGCAAAGTGGTGCAGATCCTCACCAAATAGGCGACGTAATAGGCGACAGGTTTAGACAGAGAATCTGGATCAGCGGAGGCTTAGCGGCCTGAAGACCCTGTTCCTGTGCTGTGATTTTCTTTTTGACACAACATTTAGGGCTAAAGAACCTGTACTGTGCTGTACTGTTCTATGTTCTAATTAGGGAGGGTTACATTGCAGGAAGAGGTTTCGGGAGGGGATGCTGAAGAGGATGGGATCTGAATGAATAGATACATTAGGGAGCTTTACTAGGATTGTCGGAGGTTACAGAGACAGCAATGGTCTGATCTAGAGAAAACGACATAGACTGGAAGGGTTGTGGGGACTGGAGGTGGTTTCACAGGGAGCACATAGAACCACTGGGTGTTACAGAAAGGTGGAGAGCTGTACGGTCTACGTGTGTTCATGAAGATGGAGAGGTTGGGAGGGATGGAGCGGTTTACAGGGAGAAGGGTGTTAGTAGGATGGAGCGGTTTACACGGACAGGGAGGATTTTCGGTGAATGGAGCAGATGACAGAGATAAAGTGGGTTGTATAGACTGGGGGACCAAACAGAGATATGGAGGGTAGTCGTGACTGAAGATGTTTGGAGATATAGGAAGTTTTACTTCTGCAGATTATTCAGATACGAAGGGTGTGGGGTCTGACAGATTATCCAGAAGGGCAGTAATTTTGGTTGGAGACAGTTTCACAGATAAGGAAGCATTAGTAACCTCCTCCAGAATGGTCAAACGGGAAAGGATTGTTGGGGAGGGTGAGTTTACACAGGTAGGGGCGTAAGAGCTAGAGAAGGTTATGGAGAAGAGTAAATGGATGGAGATACAGGAGGGTCTTACATTGAAAGGGTAAGTGTTAGCGATGGGATGATGTCACACAGAGAGTGAGTCTCATCAGAACTGGATCGGGAGAATCACAGGCTTTCAGTAGGTTATACAGATCGGGTGTGCTGCTGGCACCTGAGAGTTTTGTTGTGTCTCCACGGAGTGATAGTGTCTTTAGGACTCGAAGAGGTACGTAGATACAGGAACATTGAAGACAATGTGTGCCGCCTTCTTTTTCTTGAACAGAGCCTCATATCCCCCATCAGCCAGGGATCCCTAAACCTGGCAGCTTTTCCCTTGCTCTAACAGGGATATTTTGGATTCTTGAGGCCACACTTTTAAAAGCCTCCCATTTGCCAGTCACTCTTTTTCCTTCAAACAGACCACCCAGTGGATGGGTGCATGATGTGAAGGAGCTGGTGTTGGACTGGGATGGACAACGTTAAAACTCACACAACACCAGCTTACAGTCCAGCAGGTTTATTTGGAGGCTCTGGGTTTCATAGCGCTGCTCCTTCATCAGGTGGTTGTCGAGCACAATAAACAGGCACAGAATTTATAGCAACAGGATTGCAGTGTGATGGAATGCAATATCCAACAAACTTAGTTTAAGTTTTCATCTTTTAGAATGATCACCTGGACTTCAAAAGCTGGTGCTTTGAATTAAATCTCTTGGACTATAATCCGCTGTTGTGTGATTTTTAATTCATCCAATCGACCTCTGCTTGATTCTCCCAAATAGCCCGAAAATTGGTCCTGCTCCAGACTAAGACCTTAATCTGTGGACCTGCCTGATCTTTTCTTCACAACTATGTTAAAACGAGGACAGTTGTGGTCATTGGACCCAAAGTGCTCTCCGACTGACACTTCAGTCACTTGCCCGACCACGTTTTCTGAGGGGAGGTCTCGTTTTCAGCTGCCTGAGTAGACTGGGGCCCTCTCCATATTGATCTCGGAAACCTTCTTGGACACATTTGACAAATTCCACCCCATACAGGACTTTTACATTCTGGGTGGTCCAATCAATACAGGTGAAGTTAAAATTCCAACCAATACTATTCTGTTATTTCTGTAGGTACCTGCAACCTCTCTTCACATCTGCTCCTCTCGTACCCACTGGCTATTTGGCGATCCGGAACACCATCCCAGCAGACCGACCATCCCCTTTTTGTTTCTAATTTCGATACATGTGACCTCATTTGATCACCCCGAAAGAGTATCCTCTCTAACTACGGTCGTTATGTCCTCCCTTATCAATAAGGCAGCTGCCTCTCCTCACTTACTTGTCCTTCTATCACGCCTGTACCTTGTGTGTCCTGGAACACTGAGCTGCCAGTCCTGCCCTTCTCTCAGCCATGTTTCTGTTATGGCTATAATATCGCAGTCCCCAGAGCCAATCTATGCTCTGAGCTCACCTGCCTTGCCAGTCAGGCCTCGTGTGTTGAAATAAATGTCCTTTAAACCAGAATATTTTTCCCTCCCTATTCTGTGCCCCGGATATCCTGGATAGGAAACTTGCTCTCGATGGCTGATGTATTTTCCCCTCTACCCCAGAAGAGATCCCAATGATCCAAGAACTGAAAATTCTACGCCTCCAACAGCCCCTCAACCACACCCCATATGGTCTATCTTTCTATTTCAATCCTCACTGGCACGTGGCACTGGGAGTAATCCGGTGATCACAACACTTGAGGTCCTGCTTTTTAACTTCTTTCCTCACTCCCTGTACATATTTCACAGGATCCCTTCCCCTTGACTAACGATGTCATGTGGACCGGTGTGCACAATGACCTCTGGGTACTTACCCTGTCACTTCAGAATGTTCAGTCACCGCTCAGAGACACCCTTGACCCTGGTACCCGGGAGGCAGCACACCATCTTGGGGTCTCTTGTCTGTCCCCCGGCAAGTGAGGCTCCTATCAGTATCACTATCATTAGAGAGGATTTGGCAAACCGAGACTGGGAGGGCAATCTGCAGTTGGTTCTATATTTGGAAAATGAGAGTATGTTAAAGTGATACACTGAGAATTCATGGCCAGTGTGGTCCTTGCAAGGGAATAGTAAAGGCAGCAAGTCCAGCGAATACTGGTTAAGCGACATCTTGAGTTTGATAAAGAAAATACAGTGCAATAAACTCAGGTGAAGGCATTCAAAAGTATAGAGTGTGCAAGGAGGCTCCTTAAAAATGAAGTACAAACAATGGCCATTAAACATCCTTGGGAGATGGTGTTAAGGAAAAGCCACAAGGTATTTTAGCAGTATAGTTAGAACAAGAGAGTTACTAGGGAAAGTGTGGGGCCTGTTAGAAACCAAAGGGACAATCGGCACATGGAGCCAGAGGAATTAGGTGAGGTCTTCAATGAATACTTCCCATCTGTATTCACACAGGAGCAATGCATTGTAGCCGGGGATTTCAGTAGGTATGGTGAGATTCTCAAACATATTAAGATCAATAAGGAGGAGGTATTAAATGTTTTCACAGGCATAAACGTATAGGAATCCCCAAAACCCAATGAAATGTATCCCACGCTGCTATGGGAGGTAAGGGAGGAGACTGCTGGGGCCCTGGTGGATATATTTCATACTTTGCTGGATGATTGGAGGATAGCTAATGTGGTTGCTATGTTCAAGAAGGGCAGCAGGGAAAGGCCAGATAATTACAGAGCCGATAGTCTGACAGCAGTGGGAGGGAAATTATTGGGAACAATTCTGAGGAGCAGAATGAATCAAAATTTGGAAAGGCAGAGATCAATTAGGGATACGCACAATAGATTTGATAGAGTAAGTTCCTTTCCCAAATTCAGCTGAGATTTTTATTTGAAATTACGATTGAGGATTTTGATGAGGGCTGTGCAGGTGATGGAGCTCATTACATCGTTTGACGAGGTCCCACATTGAAGGTTGGTCCAACAGACAGGATCCACAACTGGTGGAGGGCTGTTTTACGATTGAAATTCTTTCACCAACGTTGTATCACAGGGATCTGTGCGGGAGCCATTGCTGTTTATTATATACATTAATAACTCTGATGTGAAAGCAGAACATATCATTAGTAGGTTTGCAAATGACATGAAAGGTGAGGATGTTGTCCATAGTGAGGTGGATAGTGCCAGGTTGTAGTCTGAAGGTAGAAGCTGGGAGAGAACATCAAGTTAGGAACTTAAGTAGAAACATCAGGAAAGAGCACAGCAGAGAGTGATGGAAAACTGATTGATTCAAGTGCATTTATTTCAAACTAAAAGGGCGAACAATGAAGGCAAATGAAATCGGCTAATGGATGAGAACATGGGACTGGAATACCATAGATATGGTAGAATCACAGCTGAGAGCGGGACATGACTGGGAGCTAAATGTTCCAGGATACAGATTCCATAGGGAGGATAAAACAGGAAGTGAGAGATGAGAGGGTGGGGCTTTTGATCAGTGGAATACCACGGTAGCACTGAGGGAGGATATTCCTGGGGAAAGCCCATTGAAGCTATAATAGTGCAATTGAGAAATGGGAATGCATCATCATCAGTTTGATATGACTGTACTACAGGCCCACAACAGTCAGCGAGATTTTGGGGTTGGAATGGTCAGGGATTTTAACTTTCCAAACCTAGGCTGGGACTGCCAGAGTGCTCACAGCTTGAATGGGTGGAATATGTTAGGCATGTACAAGAAAAATGTCTCAGTCAAAATGTAAATGGTTGGAATGCAGGAAGGGGTAAAACCCGCCCTCTCCTTGGGGAACAAGGTAGGGAAAGAGACTGAGGCATTAGTGGGGCAACACTTTTGCAAAGTGAGCAGAATTGTATTAGTTTGAAAATAGCGATGGAAAAGCACAAGCTTGGTCCACAAGTTAAAGATCAAAATTCGTCTTGCCGCAATCCAGAAGGTCTTAGTGAAGAGGTTTTGGCAATTGATTGTGGAGGCTATTTGCAGGTAAAGGGACGTCAGGCAAGTGGGAAACTTTCAAAAGAGCGATAACATGAGAGTTCAGGGACACCATAGTTCTGTGAGTGTGAAGGACAATGCTAACACAAGTGAGATACACTGGATAAATGGGGGTATTGAGGATCTGGTCAACAAAAAGTGGGAACATGTCACATATAGGCAGCTGGATTAAGGGAATCCATTGAAGAACATAGCGGGTGGAGTAATTCACTTAAGAGGGATATCAGGAGGGCAAAAAGGGGACCACAAAAAGCATTGGCAGATCAGGCTGAGGAAAATCCAAAGAGATTCTTCAAGCATATTCTTCAGGAGATTAACGAGTGGCAGAGTATATCTCCTTGACGACGAATGGGGCCATCCAAGTGTGGAAACACAGGACATGGGTGAGATCCTGAACAAGAATTTCACATTTGAACTTAACTTGGAGAAATACTGGGAAAGCCAGGGAATAAGGATCAGTAACGTCTTCAAAAGACTCCACTTAACAGAACAGGAGGTACTGAAACTTCTGAAATGCATATAAGATGGACAAATCCTTGGGAATTAATCAAGTATATCCCAGGATATTGCGGGAAGCTCAGGATGAAATTGTCGGGTCCCATAAAAGAGATATTTCTATCACTGATAGCCATGGGTGATGAGCTGGAAGCCTGGAGGGGGGCTAAGGTTGTGCCAGTACTTAGGAAAGGCTGCAAGGGAAAGTCAGGGACATCAACGCCAATTCGTTTGATGTCAGCGATGCAGACGTTGTTGGAAGCTATTCTGCGGGACAGGAGTTACATGCATTTGCAACGACAAGGATTGATTACGGATAATCAGCACAGCTTTAGAACGCTGCATAGAATTCTGATCATCCTGATCTGGGAAGCATTTCCTGAAATTGCAAATAGAGCAAAGATTGACGAAGATGTTCCTGATACTGGATGGTTTGACAGAATTGGAGAGGCTGGATAAGCTGGAAAATACATGGGGGAATGAGGTAGATTTGGCAGAGAAGTTTATGTAGAATGCGAAGAATTTTCTACAGCACACAAGTACAAGAAAGCAACTGGAGAGACACTAGGGCTCCTCAATGATCAGTGAGGCCATCCAAGTGTCGAACCACAGGAGATGGGCGAGAGCCTAAATGACCGTTTCATGTCAGAACGTACTGTGGACAAAGACTAGGAAACAAAGGGAAAGAAGCAGTGATGGCTTGTAAAGAGTGCCCATTACAGAAGAGGTGATGCTGGAGATCTTAGAACACAAAGGTAGAGAAAGCCCTAGCTCCTGAAGAACTGTATACCAGAACATTGTGGCAAAGTAGCAGCAGGGATGCGAACAGAAATATTTCTTTCATTGTCCTTCACATTTCCACTGGGTGTAGGTGGCTGAGGGGTGACCTTATAACGCTTCATAAACCCATGAGGGGTACAGGTAGCCAATGTCTTTTCCCAAGGGTAGTGGAGTCCATAACTAGATGGGATGGAACTGCAGAAGGATAAGGTGTTAGCAATTCTGGAAAGTGTAAAAAGTGGGCCCCTGGGCCAGATGGGATGTATTCTTGGCTTCTCTGGGAGGCCAGTAAGAAGATTGCTGAGCCTTTGGCTTTGATATTTATGTCGTCATTGCCTTCAGGAATAGTGTCAGAAGGCCAGACGACAGCAAATGTTGCCCCCTTGACCAAGAAGGGGAATAGAGACAACCCTGGGTAATTAAAGAGCTGTGAGTCTCACTTCGATTCTTGGTAAAGTGTTGGAAAGGCTTGTAATAGCTTGCATTTATAATCTGGAGATGAATACGTTAATGAGGGATAGTCAGCACGGTTTAGTGAAGGGTAAGCCATGCCTCACAAACCTTGTTGAATTCTTTGAGGTGGCCAAACAGGTGGATGTGGGTAAAGCAGAACTTGGTAGTGCAGATGAGCAGAGAGATCACTGTGTCCATATACATGGATCATTGAAAGTTGCCACCCAGTTTGACGGGGTTGTTAAGAAGGCATTCACCATGTGAGCTTTTATTGGTACAGGGATTGAATTTCGGAACCATGAGATAATGCTGCAGCTGTACAAAACTCTAGTGCGGCCGCATTTGGAGTGTTGCCTATAGTCCAGGTCACTGCATTAGAAGAAGCATGTTAAAATATTTGGAAAAGGTTCCGAGGAGTTTTACTACGATGTTGCCTGGTACGGACGGAAGGTATTATGAGGAAGGCTGAGGGACTTGAATCTGTTTGTGTTTGAGAGAAGAATTTAAGGCCAATTTATTGAGACATATAAGATAATCAGAGGGTGACATGGGTTGGACAGTGAGAGCCTTTTCCCTCGGATGGCGATGCCTAGCACGAGGGCAAATAGCTTTAAATTGAGGTAGTAATAATATTAATAATTAATAAACCTGGGACAAATGCAAGAGGTAGATTCTTTACTCAGAATAGTCAGAGCATGGAATGCATGGCCTGAAACAATGGCAGACTCGACAACTTTGTGGGCATTTAAACGGTCATTGGACAGGCATATGGGTCAGAATGGAATAGGGAAGCTTAGATGGGCTTCAGATTGGCTCCACAGGTTGGCACACATTCTGGGCCGAACTGTACTGTCATGTTCTATGTTCTGTGTTCTGGAGGATATAAGTAGGAGATGGGAGAGGAAAAAACTGAAAAGGGTTAAGAGGAGAAGATTTTCCACACAGAGTATGGTGCAGGTATGGAATGGGTTTCCAGGGGAAGTGGTAGAGAAAAGTACAATAACAATATCTAAAAAACATTTGGGTAGGTACATGGAGAGGAGAAGGTTTAAAGAGATAAGGGTCAAATGCAGGGAAATGCGACTCGATCAGGGAGTCTGGTCAGCATGGACTAGTTGGATCGAAGGAACCGTTTCCGTGCTGCATGACCCTGTCTCCTATTATTGGAGGAGGATACTATTGAGATAAGGCATGTTATAGACACTGAAGCAAGTTACAGCGATAGGGAAAGTAGTCTGGAATGCAGTACAATTCAAGTATGTAGAGGGAGTATAGGGAGGGGAGGAGGTTACTGGGACAGGAACTGTTATAATAGTTACAATTTATTGAAGCTACTAGTCACCAAGACATGCCATAGATAGTGTGTTGCAGAGTAGTGAGTCTTATCACAACAGAACTTACTATAGGTGTGTTGATTGAGCTGTACGGTGCTCCCCCTCCATCACTGTATCTATGTCGTGTTTTGTTAGCCGATGTTTGGAGTTCTCTCTTTGCTCACTGCTCTATTCACTGTGTGTGATCTTACCTCACTGCAGGATTTATTGAAGACTCCAAATCTCCCTTCCTTTTGTCTCCCTGGCTGATCAACCATCTTCAATGTGGCGATGGACGATATACCCAGCAGTTTTGTTGTCTATTGAGTCAGGCCCTTCCTAATACCTACAGGAGTCTGAGGAAAAGACAGTATGGGAAATTAGACTGATCCCGTGCGGGATACACATGGAGAATGGCACTAAGTCCAACAGAGATCTGAAAAACCCTGCCTCCATCCCTGGCCTGTGCTGCTGCGTCTCTCTGGAATGAGGACTTCAATTGGCTCAGGATCTGGAGTAGCTGCAAGAGTGAGAGACGCTGACAGAGGCAGCAATTAGACACACACAGTGAGGGATAGCACATGGAGTGAGACTGAGTGATATCACCAGAGGGCAGGAAGATTTCATAATGAAACAATCATGTAGGAAGAACAGGTTTAGGTTCCTGATGCTCTGGTATCAGTGCTCAGGTATGAGCAACCTTTGAGCAGGTGAAGTGATGGCCTCGTGGTATTATTGCAAGAGCATGTATCCGAAACCTCACCCAATGTTCATTGGAGGCCGGTTTGAATCCCACCATCAGTAATGGTGGAATTTGCAAACATCATTTTTTAAAAAAAATTGCAATCAACAATCCATGAATAAGTATGAAATCATTGCTGATGTCCAAAACAATGTTGTTCATCAAAAATACACTCGGGGACATCTGCTATCCTCACGTGGTCTGTACGACATCCCCACAGCAAAGTGTTTGCCTCTGAAATGGCTGAGCAAGTTACTCAGCTTAAGAGCAGCGAGGGCTGGGCAAGAAAGGCCGGTCAGCCAGAGACACCAACATCCCATACCCGAGTTTAAAAATAAACCATTCGGATGGTCCCACTGGAAGTGTGCTGGGACCAGTGTCTTGGCCAATCACGTCGGTAGGTTTAGGGACAGGGCTTTAAACTGACAGAGAGGATGCAGGGACAGGGTTCAGGTGAAAGGAGCTTTCCAAATCCGAATAGAAAAGGTGAAGCTTTGGAACAGCATGGGAATGTGGCTGAAGACACGCAGAAAGGAACAGGATGGGAAAAAGTCTAACTAAAACTGTACGTCAGCGAATCAATTTGTGACAGGAAATTGTAGGAAACAGTAAATTATGTTTTTTTTGTGGAATGGACAAAGTCTCTGCCATAAGGTAGATGGATTTGTGACACAGAGATAAAAGAGAATTAGACACTAGGGTGACATGGTACAGGGTGAAAAATGGTGGACATAAATATTCAATAGTTCACGACCTTGTGCAAACTCAGGCATAGTGGACAATGCTAACAATAATTGATAACAAAGGCATTACAGAGAAAGCATTTGGCCGCAGATCATGAAGTAGAGTCAGTCTGAATGTAAATTCTGGCTACTACTTGCCAAGGACACAAGCAGCAGAACAGTTTTAGCCACCGAACAGCATTTCATTGCTCATCACTGCATTAAACAGGAAGTCATTGAAATTTTTAATAAAGGCATTATAACAGTTCAGTGAAAATTCAAAATTCTTATAATCTTGACAATCACACTGACAACAGTGATATTGGAAGGGACGTTCGGATATTTTTTTTCAGTGTATCTTTAAATAATACATTGTGCAACTGGTGAGGGACGTAACTGTCTCAGAGCGACTGTTGTGTGATAAAACTTAGTGAATGAGTCATGTCACCTGGAGAGATCCTCTGGGAAATTGTGATAAAGTGCAGTTTAAAGAAATATAAAATTTTAAAGTGAATCACAGAAAGGACAAGCTACAACTAAAATCAAAAAATGCAATTACATGAGTCTGAGAGGTGAACTGACCAAGTTAAACAAGCTAAACAGACTGAAATATGTGTGTGTGTAAATGGACAGTGGTAAACATTTGAAGGAACAGTGTAAATCACTCAACAAAAGGATATTCCATTGAAATAGACAAAACCTCAATAAGACACTCACACCCGTCCCTCACTCAGTACAAAATGGATCATATTAGATTATGAGGCTGAGAAGATCATCAAAAAGTACTTAAAATCCTGAAGTGCGAGTGTGTTTTAGGAGTAATTTTTGAAGGGGTTGCAAAGGGTCTATTAGCAGGAGGAGGGTAGTTGGAAGAGGAATCCCTGTGAGGGTATAATGTCACAATAGGAACAGGGAGAGGTGAAGGTGCTGGAGGTGGTGAGAGTGTTACAGAGATGGTCAGGGCCTGAAGAGCGTTTCAAACTAAGTACGGGTTATTGCAGCTGGAGGGGTTTGCAGAGGTAGGGAGGGACATATGTATTTTATTTATTCATTTATGGGATGTGGATGTCAGTGCCTGGACTAGCATTCTTTGACCCCACTCTTACTTACCCAGAGGACAGCTCAGAGTCAGCCCTCTTGCTGTGGGTCAGGAGTCACATGTTGGCCAGACCAGCTGAGAATGTTTGTTGTCCTTTCCTAAAGCAGGTAAGTGAACCTGATGAGTTCTTCCTACTGATCAGCAATGCATTTATGGTGGCCTCGCCAATGTCTTGTACAGATACATGACATGCCAGCTCCTACTTTCAATATCCTGCCCAATGAAGGTAACCAATCCAAACGCCTACTTCACCAGCCAGCCTGCCTGTGATGCAACTTTCAAAGAACTGTGTACCTGCATCCCTGTGTCTCTGACTGTCAACACCACCCAGGGCACAAACATGAGCTGTACAAGTCCCACCCTGGTTTGTTTCACCAAATGGAACACTTCACATTTATCTAGTTAAACTCTATCTGCTATTCTTCAGCCCACTCTCCCAGCAGTACTGTTAATCTTGTTGTATCATAGATTACCTTCTTCACTATCCACATTACCACCAATTCCAGTGTCACCCAAACACCTTACTGACCAGGAAACCAATATTCCCATCCAAACCGTTTACCCAAATGACAAACAACAGGGGACCCACTGAACCGCTGTTCACATTCTTCCCTTCAGAGAAACAACATGTCTCCCATCACCGTCTGTCTCCAACCATGAAGCCCAATTTTGTATCCAGTTGACTCGCTCCTCCTAAAGGCCATATTCTTTTACACTGATCTTAGCTTATTACCCCATTTAACATACGAACACAGAATAGTACAGAACAAGATGCTTCGGCCATGATGCCATGTCAACCTTTTATCCGATTGTAAGACCAAACTAACTTCCATATCCTTGATTTTACTATCATCCATATGCCTCTCCAAGAGTCTATTAAATATCCCGAAAGTATCTAATTTTACTACCACCATTGTCAGTGCATTCCAACCACCTATCATTCTCTATCCTTTTATCCATCCTCCATTCACCTTAAAGTTACACCCCTTGTAATAGCCATTTATGCCATAGGAGAAAAGGTCTCTCACTATTCACTCTCTCTGTGCCTCTCATCATCTTGTTCACCTCTACTACGCCGTCCCACCCCTTTCTTCACACCAATGAGAAAAGCCTTAGCTCCCTCAATCTTTCTTCATAAGAAATGCCATCCATTCCAGGCAGCATCCTGATAAATCTCCTGTCATCCGTCCTGCAAAGAGGGGACCAGAACGGAACACAATATTCCAAGTGTAGTCTCATCAGGATGCTATAAAGATGCAGAAAAACCTTCCCTTGATAACGAAAGCCAACACAACATATGCATTTTAACAGCCCTATCAACGTGCGTGGTGATTTTGAGGGATCTATGGACATGGACCCCTTAATCTCTCTGATCTCCACACTGCCAAGCATTCTGCCTTCCGCCCTGAATTCTGTATTCAAATTCCAATTTCCAGAATAAATCACTTCACACTTTTCCAGCTTGAACTCCATCTGCCACTTCCAGCCCAGCTCTGCATCCTGTCAATGTCCCATTGCAACCTACAACAGCCCTCCACATTACCCACTACTCCACCAGATTGGAAAACTTACTAAACCACTCTCTAACATCCACATCCAAGTCACTTATAAAAATCACAGAGAGCAGAGTCCCAGAGCTGACTGTTGCAGAACCCCACTGGTCACTGAGCTCCAGGTCCAATACTGTCCATTTGCTGCCATACTCTGTCTTCTCTGGGCCATCCAATCCTGTATCCAAACTGACTGATTTCCCTGTAGCCCATACCTCCTTATTTTCTGATTGAGCTTCAACATATTCTGCCATATCTTCAAAGAATTCAAAAAGATTTGTGAGGCATGACCTGCCCTTCACAAACCCATGCCGACTGTCTAAAATTTAACTACGGTTTTCCACGTAGTCATAAATTCTGTCTGTCAGAGTCCTCTCCAGTAATCTGCACACCACAGACATTAGACCAAATCTGTAATTCCCAGGATTCTACCTCCGTAACATAGCCCGGACTCTACAAATCTTCCCTCCTCTGCCACATTCCTCAAAAGGGCACTGGAGGGCGGTGGGGGTTACAGAGATAGGGAGGGATATCAGGACAGGAGGATTTTGCAGACATTATGAGATTTGCAGTGCCAAAAGTAAGATTCAGTAATTGTGAGGTTACATGGTTATGAACGCATTTGAGGGGGGAGGGAGGGAGGATTGCAGCGAAATGAAAGGTTTCACAGTTGAGGTGTTTTGTTAGGACTGCAAGAGGTTACTGAGTTGGGGAAGGTTTAAGCACTGGTGGATTTGACATAAACATGATTTTGATTGCAATGGCAGGAAGAGGCTGCATGAGGCTGGAGAGTATGGGGTCTGAACGAGGTTACACAAATGGGAAGAGTTGTCAGAGGTGGAGATGTTTACAGAGGCAGCAATGGTCTGATCTGGAGCAGAGGACCCAGATTGGGAGGGATGTCTGGACTGCAAGTAGTTTTACAGGGAGGGAGGACCATATAGCCACAGGAGGTTACAGAAATGTGGAGAGCTGTAGGGCCTGCAGGAGTTCATGGAGATGTGGAGGTTGAGAGGGATGGATCAATTTACAGGGATAAGGATAGTGGTAGGAGAGTGCTGGTTTATACAGACAGTGACTATTTAGGGAATGGAACAGATTACAGAGATAATGTAGGTAGTATAGACTGGAAGAAAAACCACACATATGGAGAGTTGTCGGGACTGAACAGGTTTAGAGATATCGAAATTCTTAGGTCCTGGTGTTATTTCGACATGGAGGATGTGGAATCGGACAGATTTTCCTGGAGATGAGAACAGCAATTTTGATTGGAGACAGTTACACAGATAAAGGAGCATTAGTAATCTCCTCCAGTTTGGCCTAAGTGGGAAAGGGTTGTAGGGGAGGTTGTTGTTAACACAAATAGAGGTGTAAGAGCTGGAGAAGTTTATGCAGATGAGTAGATCGGTGGAAATACTGGATGGGTGATAGTGATGAGAGCATTTTACACAGATTGCAGGTCCTTTAGGAACTTGATTGGAACAGTCACAGGGACTGGAGTGGGTTCGACAGATCGGAGTATGGCAGAGACCTAAGAAGATTATAGGGTCTCCATAGATTGATTATGTCTTTAGGGCTGGAAGAGGTTCGGTAGATACGGAAACCTTAAACCCAATGTATACCATCTTCATTTGCCAGACCAGAGCCTCAATATCCCTCATCAGCCAGGGATCCCCAAACCTGCCATTTTCCCTTCACCCTAACAGAAACATACTGACCCTGGATTTTCTGTATTACACTTTTAAAAGCCTCCCATTTTCCAGTCATTTCTTTTCCTTCAAACAGAGTCACCCACTCAACCTCTGCTCGGTCCTGCTTCATGGCCCAAAAACGGGCTGTGTTCCAGCACAGCTCCTTAACCTGTGGACCTCTCCTATCGTTTTCTGTAGTTATGTTCAAACTAATACCGTTGCGGTCACTGGACCCAAAGTGCTCTCCAACTGACAGTTCAGTCACTTCCTCATCTCTTTTTCTCAGGGGAGATCCAATGTTGCGCCCACCTGAGTAGAGTAGGACCATCTACATATTGGTCAAGGAAACTTTCTTGGGCCCATTTCACAAATTGTTACCCATACGGGTCTTTTGTTCTCTGAGTGCACAAGCCAATCCAGGGGAAATTCAAACGTCCAATCAATACTACTCTCTTATTCCTTCAGCTATCTACAATCTCTCTACACATCTGCTCTTCTCATACCGGCTGGCTATTTGCGAGTCTGTAATACAGTCCCAACAAAGTGACCGCCCCCTTCTTCTTTCTAACTTCTAACCATATGGCCTCATTTGATGACTTTTTAGGATTATCCTCTCTGACCACTGTTGTTATGTTGTCTCTTATCTTAGTGGGCGGCACGGTGGCACAGTGGTTAGCACTGCTGCCTCACAGCGCCAGAGACCCGGGTTCAATTCCCGACTCAGGCGACTGACTGTGTGGAGTTTGCACGTTCTCCCCGTGTCTGCGTGGGTTTCCTCCAGGTGCTCCGGTTTCCTCCCACAGTCCAAAGATGTGCGGGTCAGGTGAATTGGCCATGCTAAATTGCCCATAGTGTTAGGTAAGGGGTAATGTAGGGGTATTGGTGGGTTTCGCTTCGGCGGGTCGGTGTGGACTTGTTGGGCCGAAGGGCCTGTTTCCACACTGTAAGTCTAATCTAATCTAATCTAAAGGGCAACTCCCCATCCTCATTTACTTGTCTTTCTCTCACATTTGTACCTTCTGTATCCTGGAACACTGAGCTGCCAGTCCTACCCTTCTCTCAGCCATGTTTCTGTTATGGTTATACTATCCCAGTCCCCAGAGCCGATTCATGCTCTGAGCTCACCTGCCTTACCAGTCAGGCCTCATGTGTCAAAATAAATGTCCTTTAAACCAAAAGTCTTTTCCCTCCCTTGACTGTGCCCCTGGATACCCCGATGAGGAAACTTGCTCTCCGTGGCTGGTGTATTTTCCTCTGACTGGCCGATAGTCTCTCTCTTTTTCAGAATCCCAATCACCTGGCAAACCAGGTTAAGCCCTCCCAGGTAACACTAGCAAATCTCCCTCCCATGTTGCTAGTACCCCTCTGGTTCAAGTCTAACCCGTCCTTTAGTCTAGGTCACCTCTACTGCAGAAGAGATCCCAATGATCCAAAACGTAAACACCTTCCCCCTCCACCAGCTCCTGAGGCACTCATTCATCAGCTTATCTTTCTATTTCCGTATTCACTGGCGAGTGGCACTGGGAGTAATCTGGAGCTCACTGCCCTTGTTATCCTGCTTTTTAATTTCTTACCTAACTCCCAATACTCACTTGACCACAACGCACCTAACTGTATCTATGCCATGTGTACTGATATGCACAATCACTGGGTGTTTGCCCTCCACCTGGAGAAAAGGGCAAAATCTGACCTCCCCTTGGGAAACAAGGTAGGGAAAGGGACTGAGGTGTTAGTTGGGGAGCACTTTGACAATGTGAGCACAACTGTATTAGTTTGAAAACAGTTATGGAAAAGGACAGGCCTGGCCCAGAAGTGAAACATCAAAATTGGCCTGCCCCAATCCAGAAGGTATTGGTCAAGAGCTTTTAACAGTTGATTGTGGAGACTATTTGCAGGTAAATGGACCTCAGACAGGTGGGAAACTTTCAAAAGAAAGATAAAATGAGAGTTCAGTGTGAGGATATTTCTGTTAGTGTGAAGGACAATGCTGATTACAAGTAGAAAATTCTGGATGACTGGGGTTATTGAGGTTCTGGTCAAGAAAAAGGCGGTCCATGTCATATATGGCCAGCTGGATTCCTCGAAGAACATTGTGGGTGCAGTAATACACTGAAGAGGGAGAGCAGGAAGGCAAACAGGAGACCTGAGAAAACTTTGGCTGGTAATGCTGAGGAAAATCCAAAGGGATTCTTCATGAATACTAACGAGAGAAGATTAACTAGGCACAGAATGTGTCCCCTTGAAGATCAATGGGATAATCCATGTGTGGAACCACAGTAGATGGGTGAGATCCTTAACGAAAATTTCACATCAGAACTGAAAGGCTGGGGTAGTCAGGGAAATAAAGTCTTCAAAAGACTCTGCATATCAGAACAAGAGTTGCTGGAGATTTTAAAATGCGTAAAGAATAGACAAATCCCTGTAGCTAATCATGTATATCTTGAGACATTGGGGTTAACTTAGGAAGAAGTGCCCCTTAAAGCGGTATTTATATCCGTGACAGCCACGGGAGATGAGCTGGAAACCTGTTCAGGTAGTGTCTCACAAACTTGACTGAGTTTGTTGAATAGGTGACTAAGAACCTAGATGATAACAGAACAGGAGAATTTGTCTACACTGACCACAGCAATGCCTTGGACAGGGTTTACCGTGGAACACTGCTTAGTAAGGTTAGATTACATGGGAGCAGGGAGAGCTATCCAACTGGATACAAAATTGGCTTGACAGTAGGAGAAAGAGGGTGGTGGGAGAGGCTTGCTGTGCAGACTACGGCCCTATCACTAGCGGTGTGCAAAAAGGAACAGTATCAAATCCACTATTATGCATCATTTACAGAAATTATTTCGGTAAGAGCATAGGAGTCATTGTTAGTAAGTTTGTTGATGAAAGTCCGGATAGAACACGGGTTATTGTGCGCAGGGAATACAGTTATCGAGGGGATCTCGAACAACAGCCAATGGGCCAAGGAATGGGAGATGGTGTTGAATTCAGGTGCTGGATTTTGTTAAAACAAACTATGGAGGACTAACACTTTTAATGGTCGGACCCTGGGCAGTGTTGGCGAACAGAGAAAGAGACCAAGGAGTACAGTTACATTGTTCCTTGGATGTGGCATCACAAGCGGACAGGGTGGGGAAAGGGCATTTAGCAGACTTACTCTCATAGGTCACAGCAAAGACTACATGAGTTGGAACATCATGATATGTCTGTATAAGACATTGCTGGGTCCCCAGTTGGAGTACTGCATAGAATTCTGATCCTCCTGCTTTAGGAAGCATTTCCTGAAACTGTAAATGGAGCAAAGATTGACGAAAATGTTTGTGATACTGGAGGGTTTGACAGAAACTGAGAGGCTGGATAAGTTGGAAAGTGACATAGGGAGATGAGATAGAATTGACGTTTTAGGTTAAGGAGAATGCAAGGAAATTCTACAGCACACAAGTACAAAAACAACTAGAGAGACACTAGGGCCGCGCAAATATCAATAAGGCCATCCATGAGTGGTATCACAGAAGATGGGTGAGACCCTAAATGACCATTTTATGTCAGAAATTACTGCGGACAAGTCAGTTAAAGACACAGTGATGGCTTGAAAAGAGTTCCCTTTACAGAAGAGGTGGTGCTGGAGGTCTTAGAACACAAAGGTAGAGAAAGCACTACGTCCTGAACATGTGAATCCCAGTACATTGTGGCAAAGTAGTGGCAGAGACCCGAGCAGAAATATTTGTATCATTGTCTACGAGGAACAGAGGTAAGGTGATGCGCCACGTCTTTACCCCAGGGTAGTGGAGTCCATAACTAGATTGGATCGAAGTGCTGAAGTAGGAGGTGTTAGCAATTCTGCAAATTCTAAAAATAGATAAGTCCCCAGGGCTGGATGTGATTTATCCTCGGATTCTCTGGGAATCCAGGAAGGGGATGGCCATGCCTTTGGCTTTGATGTTTCTGTCGTCATTGTTTACAGGAATAATGCCAGACGGCTGGAGGAGAGCAAATTTTGTCCCCCTAGAATAGATTAGTTGCAGTGTGGAAACAGGCCCTTCGGCTCAATAAGTCCACACCGACCCTCTGATGAGCAACCCACCCAGACCCATCCCCTTACATTTGTCCCTTCACCTAACACTATGGGCAATTTAGCATGGCCAATTCAATTAAACTGCACATTTTGTACTGTGGGAGGAAACCTGAATACCTGGAGGAAACCCACACAGACACGGGGAGAATGTGCAAACTCCACACAGACAGTTAGCTGAGGCAAGAGTTGAATCCGGGTCTCTGGTGCTGTGAGGCAGCAGTACTAACTGCTGCGCCACCGTGCCACCCCAAGCAGGGAAGTGGAGACCATCCTGGTAGTTAAAGACGTATGAGCCTTAACTTGATTCTGGCTAATGTGTTGGAAAGGCTTGTAAGGGATAGGATTTATATTCATCTGGAGATGAGTAAGTTGATTAGGGATAGTCAACACGATTTTGTGAAGGGTAGGTCGTACCTCAAAAACCTGATTGATGTCTTTAAGAAGGAGAATCAAGACAGAGTTGGATGAGAGTAAAGCGGTTGATGTGGTGTATATGTATTTCAGTAAGGCGTTTGTTAAGGTTCCCCATGTTAGGCTATTGCCGATAATACGGAGGCATCGGATTGTGGGTGATTAAATAGTTTGGATCATAAATTGGCTCACTGAAAGAAGACAGAGGGTAGTGGTTAATGAGAAGATTGATCCTGGAGTTCAGTACTATTAGATACTACCAGAATGTGTTTTGGGTCCACTGTTGCTGTCATTTATATAAATGACCTGAATGAGGGCATTGAAGGATGGGTTAGTAAATTTGCAGAAGACACTAACGTTGGTAGAGATGTGGATACTGACGAAAGATGTTGTAGGTTACAGAAAGGTATAGATAACCTGCACACCTGGACTGAAAGTTCGCAAATGGAGTTTAATGTGGAAAGGTGTGAGGCGAATCACTCTGGAGGGAGTAACAGGAATACAGAGTACTGGGATAATAGTAAGATTGTTGGTAGTGTAGATGAACAGACAGATCCCTATGTCCATGTACATAGATCGTTGAAAGTTGCCAAACAGGTTTAAGGAGCATTTCAGTGTGTGAGCTTGTATTGGTAGAGGGATTGAGTTCCGGAACCATTAGATCATACTAAACCTGTACAAAAATCTGGTGTGGCCACATTTGTTCAGGTCAATGCATTACAGGATGGATGTGTAAGCTGTGGAAATGATTCAGAGGAGATTTACTAGGAAGTTACCTGGCATGGAGGGAAGGTCTTATGTGGAAAGGCTGAGGGAATTTAAGATGTTTTTGTTCAAGAGAATGTGTTTGAGGTCAATTAATTGAGATATATAAGATAATTAGCAGGAGAGATGGGTTGGACAGTGAGAGCCTTTTCTCTTGGATGGCGATGCCTAGCACGAGGAGAGATAGCTTTAAATTGAGGCAGATATTAATCTTAATAAATAGATATGGGATAGATGCCAGCGGTAGGTTCTTTACTCAGAATAATCGGGGCCAACTTTAAAGGCATTTAAACGGTCTTTGGGTGGGCATATGGACAAGAATTGGAATTTTGTTGATTCGATTGGCTTCAAATTTGGTCTACAGGTTGGCGCAAAATCGAAGGCAGAAGGGGCTGTATTGCGCTGTCATGTTCTGTGTTCTAGTGGGCATAAATATGAGATGGGAGCGGAAATAGATAAAAGAGATTGTAGGAGAAAAGTTTCTACACAGAGGATGGTGCAGTTATGGAATAAGCCACTAGAATGAGCTTTCTAGGGGAAATGGTAGAGAAAAGTACAATTACAACATGGAAAAGTTGGGCAGGTACATGGGGAGGAGAAGGTTTGAAGGGATACGGGTCAAATACAGTGAAACGCAACACGTTCATGGACTCTGGTCAGCATGGACTAGTTGGGTTGAAGGAACAGTTTCCGTGCTGCATGCCTCTGTCTCCATTTATTGGAGGAGGAGACTACCGAGATAAGGAATGTTGTAAACAGTGAACCAAGTTACAACGATAGGGATGGTAGTCCGGAATGCAGTACATTTCAAATATGTGGAGGGACTATTGGGCTAGGAGGAGGTTACAGAGATAGGAACTGTTATAGGAGTTACAAATTATTGAAGACATAGAGATCTGGAAAATCTGGAGAGAGAGAGAGAGAGACGGAGACAGAGACAGAGAGACAGAGAGAAAGCGAGATCAAGAGCAAGAGCGAGATACTATGTGATATCACTAGAGTCCTGGAATATATCAGGAACACATCATTGTGTTGGAAGAACAGGTTTTGCTTCATGATGCATTGGTATAACTGGTTAGGAATAAGCAACCTGTGAGTAGGTGAAGTGATGGTCTCGTGGTATTGTGGATAGAGCATGTATTCCAAACCTCAGCTAATGTTCAACGGATGCAGGCTGGAATCTCACCATCAGAAACGGTGGCATTTGAAATCAATAATTTTAAAAATAGTAATTAACAGTCCACAAATAATTGTGAGACCATTGCTGATGTACAAAAAACCCTAACACTTGTCCTTTCGAGAATGATATCTGCCCATCCTCACGTGGTCTGCACGACGTACCCACAGCAAAGTGTTTGCCTCTCAAGGACCCTTTGAAATGGCCAGCAAACTACTCAGCTCAAGGGCAGCTAGGTCTGGGCAAGAAAGGCTGGTCAACCAGAGATACCTACAACCCATACCTGATTTTAAAAAAATAATCTATTCGGATGGTCATACTGGAACCGTGCTGGGACCAGTGTCCTGGCCAATCATGTTGGTATGTTTATGGACAGAGCTTTCAACTAACGGAGAGGAGGCAGGGATAGGGTTCAGGTGAAAGAGCTTTCCAAATCCAAAGAGAAAAGTGCAGCATCAGAACACAATGGGAATGTCGCTGAAGACAAGCAGTAAAGAACAGGATGGGGCAGACTTGAACGAAAATTGTACATCTGTGAATAGATTCGGGACGAAAAATTATGGGAAAGAGTAAATTATGTTTTATATTGAATAGACAACGTCGCTGCAATAAGATAGTGGAGTTAAGACTCAGATAAAAGAGATTGAGACAACAGAGAGACATGAATACAGGGTGAACAAAAATATTCAATGGTTCACAATCTTGTGCAATCTCAGGCAAAATAGGTAACACTAACAATAATGGATAACAAAGGCGAAAGCATTTCACCACAGATCATGTAGTAGAGTCAATCTGAATGTAAATACTGGCTACTACGTACGAAGGACACAAGCAGCAGAACAGTTTTAGCCAACGAACAGTATTCCATTGCTCATCACTGCACTAAACAGGAACTCATTGGAATTGTTAACAAAGGCTTGGGGATCATTCAGTTAAACTTCAATTTTCGTATAATCTTGTCAATCACACTGACAACAATGGTATTGGAAGAGGGGTTGGGAGATTTTTTTTCAGTGTTTCTTTGAATAACACATTATGCAACTGGCTGTGGATGTAACGATGTCATATCGACCATTGTGTGATGGAACTTAGTGACTGAGTAATGTCACCTGGTGAGATCCTCTGGGAAAATGTGATAAAGTGCAGTTTAAAGGAATTTAAACTTTTAAAGTGAATCACAGAAAGGACAAATTACAACTAGAAACAAAAATGGCCAGTTACATAAGGTTGAGAGGAGAACTGACCAAGATAAACAAGCTAAACAAACTGAAATATGTGTCTGTAAATGAACAATGGAAAACATTTGAGGGACAGTGAAAAACACTCAACAAAAGGACATTCCATTGAAACATGAAACCTCAGCAAGAAATTCCCACCCATCCCTCACTCAGGGCAAAATGGATCATGTTAGATTATGAGGCTAAGACGATCACCAAAAAGTACTTAAAATCCTGAAGTTAGAGAATATTTGAAGAGTAAGTGTTAAAGGGATTGCAAAGGGTCTGCTAGCAGGAGGAGGGCAGTTTAAATGGGAATCATGATCAGAGTTTAATGATACAATAGGAACAGTGAGAAGTGCAGGTGCTGGAGGTGGTGAGAGTGTGACAGAGGGTGGTTCGGGCCTGAACGGTGTAACAAAGCCAGTACAGATTGCTGAAGATGGAGGGGTTTGCAGAGATAGGGAGGGACATATGTATTTTAATTTATTCACTAATGGGATGTGGGTGTCACTGATTGGACCAGCATTCTTTGTCCCACTGCCATATTGCTGTGGGTCTGGAGTCACATGTTCGCCAGACCAGGTTAGAATGTAAGATGTCCTTCACTAAATGAGGTAAGTGAACCTGATGAGTTCTTCCTAAATATCAGCAATGCTTTTACGGTGACCTTACAATTGTCTTGTACAGACACAACATGGTTAAAACAAGGCCAGCAGATGTTGGAAACAAGAGTCCAGATAATCGTGGTACGGGAAAAGCACAGCAGGTCAGGCAGCATTTTGACATCCCAACTCTTACTCTCAATGCTCTGCCCAATGAAGGTAACCATCCCAAACCCCTGTTTCACCAGCCTGTCTACCCGTGACACCACTTTCAAAGAACTGTGTACCTGCATCCATGGGTCTCTGACTGACAACACTACCCAGGACCCGAACATTACCTTTACAAGTCCCACTCTGAGTTATTTTACCAAAATGGAACATTTTGCATTGATCTAATTAAACTCCATCTATTATTCTTCAACCCACTATCCCAGCAGTACTGTTCATCCTGTTGAACCACAGACAGTCTTCTTCACTGTCCATTTTACCACCAATTTCAGCATCTCCCAAAACACTTACTTACCAGTAAACCAATATTCCCATCCAAACCATGTATCCAAATGACAAACAATATTGGACCCACTACACCGCTGGTCACATGCCTCAGTCAGAAAAACGACACGTCTCCCATCACCCTCTGTCTCCTACCATCAAGCCAATGTTGTATCCAGTTGACTAACTCCTCCTGAATGCCATATCCTTTTAGACTGATCTGAGCTTATTAGGAGAAATTGAGGACTGCAGATGCTGGAGATCAGAGCTGAAAATATGTTGCTGGAAAAGCGCAGCTGGTAAGGCAGCATTCAAGGAGCAGGAGAGTCGACGTTTCGGGCATGAGCCCTTCTTCGGGAATTTATTACCCAGCTTATTACCCAGTTTACCAAACAGACCATAGAACACAGAACAGTACAGCACAAGATCCTTCGGCCATGATGACATGCCAACCTTTTACCCGACTGTGAGATCAAACTATCCTACATACCCTTCATTTTCCTATCATCCATGTGCTTAACCAAGATTGTATTAAATGTCCCGTTACACCCATCGACCACTCTCTGTGTAAAGAACCTCGATCTGAAATCTCCCCATACCCATCCTCCAATCACCTTAAAATTATGCACCTTTTACCATGATTGCCACGGGATAAAGAGTTATCTTACTATTCACTCTATCTTTGCCTCACACCCACTTGTTCACCTCTACCAAGTCGCTCCTCAACCCTTCTTCACTCCAATGAGAACAGCCTAAGTTCACTCACACTGTCTTCATAAGACATGCTCTCCAGTCCAGGCAACATCCTGGTAAATCTCCTCTTCACCTTCTCTAAAGCTTCCACATCCTTCCTGTAATGAGGGGATCTGAACTGAACATAATATTCTAAGTGGCTATAAACAGGGCTCTCTAGAACCGCAGCATAACCTCATGGCTTTAAAACTCAATCCCCCAACTAATGGAAGGCAATAAAACATATTCCTTCTTAACAGCATTATCAGTTTGGGTGGCAAATTTGACAGATCTCTGACCATGAAATCCAAGATCCATCTGTTCTTCCTCACTATCCAGTATTCTGTCTTTTTCCCCGTATTCCGCAAAATGAATCACTTCACACTTTTCCAGATTTGACTTCATCTCTCACTTCTCAGCCTAGCTCTACATCCTGTCAATGTCCCGTTGCAAACTCCAACAGACCTCCACACGATTCACCACTCCATCAACCTTCATCTGATTGGCAAAGTTTCTATCCCACTCTCCCACTCACACATCCAAGTCATTCGTAAAATCACAAAGAGCAGAGGTCCTGTCACCTCTCCCTGCAGAAAACCACTGGTCACCGAGCTCCATTTGTCATCACCCTCTGTATCCAGACAGACAGGTTTCCCTGCATCTCACGCTCTGTAATTTTTCAATGAGCCATAAATGCATTTTGTCACATTCTCAAAGGATTCAATCAGATTTGTGAGGCATGACCTGTCCCTTAAAAAGCCATGCTGACTCTTTGTAATCACACTATGGTTTTCCAAGGAATCATGAATCCTGTCTCTCAGCGTTCTCTCCAATAATCTGCACATCACAGACTGAAGACTGACAGGTCTGTCGTTCCCAGGATTATCTCTATTCCCTTTCTTGAAAAACGTATGGCTGATTAACCTAACCTGTTCATCTTCATATGGTGCGTTGAAACCGGAGCGCCTGTCGAAAACCCATGCCGACATGGAGAAAACGTGCAACTCTACACAGACAGTCGCCTGGGGCTGGAATCAAAATTGCGTGCCTGGTGCTGTGAGGCAGCGGAGCTATCCACTGAGCCACCATGCTGGCCCATGTAACTCGCTAGAGCCCTGCATCTGATCCTTGGTTCCTCAACCTTAATTTAGCTTCCTTCTTCCTCTTGACTAGATGTTCTACATCCCTTGGAACCTTGTCAAATGCTTTGCTGAAATCCATGTAGATAACGTTGACTGCTCTGACTTTATCTATCTCTTGGCAACCTCCTCAAAGAGTCAATCCGGTTTGTGAAACGTGGTCTCCCACTCACAAAGCCATGCTGACTATCTCTAATCAGCCCTTTCCTTTGTAAATTTATGTAGCTCCATTCCCTCAGAATCTCCACCAACAACTTAC
The DNA here is from genome assembly GCF_020745735.1 of Hemiscyllium ocellatum. Lineage (NCBI taxonomy): Eukaryota > Metazoa > Chordata > Chondrichthyes > Orectolobiformes > Hemiscylliidae > Hemiscyllium > Hemiscyllium ocellatum. The sequence continues at coordinate 9,385,152 of NC_083421.1, read as the reverse complement.
CCAGCACTGGGCTCACGGGGTTGTAATTTCCTGGTGTTTCCCTGAAACCCTTAAGTGATGGAACAGCATTAGCTGCCCTGCAGTCTTCCGGTAGCTCATTGTGAGTGTTGATAATATAAATATCTCTGTTAGGGACACTGCAATCTCTTCTCTTGCTTCCTACAATATTATAGCATAGATCTAATCAGCTACAGAGGATTGATCTAACTCTAATTATTTTAAGATTCTTGCACTGTTTCTTCTCTGTTGAGGATTCTTTCCAAGGCATCGCTACGTATTTTCCCAAGTTCCCGAGCTTCCATGTCTTTCTACACATTAAATTCTGACAACACTACTTTGTCTAATTTCTCACCCACCTCCTGATAGTTAAGGGGCCCTATTCTATACCAAGTTACTCCTTAGCCCTTATTGAAACTTGTGTAAAGGTTTCTGAAAATTCAAATAAACTGTATCCGCGGCACAGCCACACCTACACCCGTATCTATTCTTCCATTTATACTCACACCAATAAAAATACAATCCAACAGCCTCAAAACCACATTCTCTTTTTATTAAATGCGTTTCTAAGGTTCCAGTTATTGTATATTGACAAATCCTTTCTAACAAATTCCAGCTCCCGACTTACTGTCAGGCTAACACGGTTTGGTTTCAGACTGACAGCAGAAAGGGTTGTGGGAGTTCTTGTTTCACAATCTGAAAAAGGTAGCTTACAGGGTCAACAGGTCATAGAAGCTTTGGAAATCGAGAGGGTCGTGGTGACTGAAGGGCATGATGGGAGTGATGTGGGGCTTGAAAGAGGCCAAAGAGATCTGGAGGGCTGTTGGGCCTGAAGAATGTTACACAGATAAGGAGGATCATGGGGACTGAAGGGGGTTACTCTAAATGGGAGGGTCGTCGGGTCTGGATGAGATTATGGAGATAGGGAGGGTCATGGGGTGTATTGGAGGTTATGGAGTTAGGGAAGTTTGTGGGGATTGATTCAGGTTACATAGATAGGAAGAGTCGTGGGGACTGAAGTAATTTATGGAGATAGCGAGAGATGTGGGGACTCAAGGAGGTTATATAGATAGTACGTTTATAAAGAAGCACAGGAAAGAAGAGCAGGTATCGACCATTTGACCACAGAGTCGGTCCCACGCTTCTATATGATCAGGACTGATCATCTAACCCAGTACAGTGTTCCTGCTTTCACACTTACTCTGATATTATAGTGACTACTGGCATTTAGTGATACAATGGGCTGTAGTAACTGGGACGGGTGGGGGGCGGGGTGACTTACAGAGATAGGGAGGGTTGTGGAAGCTGGAACAGGTGACATATACAGGGAGGGTTTTAGGAATGGGAGGACTTTACAGGGATTTCGAGGAATGCACGGATGGGACGTGGTAACAATCACAGGGAGGATTTTGGGAGCTCGATCTGAGACGGATACAGCTGAGAACACAAGTGAGCCAAACAGGCAGGACAGGCAGGGACAAGGTAGGACTAATAAATTAAGCTGCACTTATTTTAATGAAAGGGGCCTAACAGGGAAGGGAGATTAACTCAGGGCATGGTTAGGAACATGGGACTGAGATCTCATAGCAATTACAGAAACATGGCTCAGGGAAGGACAGGACTTGCAGCTTAATGTTCCAGGATGCAAATGCTTCAGGATGGATAGAAAGGGAGGGAAGAGAGGAGAGGGGGTGACATTTCTGATAGGGGATAGCATTATAGCTGTGTTGAGGGAGGATATTCCCAGAAATACATCCAGGGAAGTTATTTGGGTGGAACTGAGAAATAAGAAAGTGATAATCACCTTATTAGGATTGTATTAAAGGCACCCCAATAGTCAAAGGGAATTTGCCAAACAAACTTGTAAGGAGAACTCAGCTATCTGCAAGCATCATAGGGTAGCTTTGGTAGGGGATTCTAACTTTCCAACATTGACTGGGACTGCCAGAGTGTTAAAGGTTTACATGGAGAGGAATTTCTTAAGTGTATTCAAGACAATTTTCTGATTCAGTATGTGGATATACCTACTAGAGAAGGTGCAAAACTTGACCGACTCTTAGGAAATAAGGCAAGGCAGATGTGGGAGGTGTCATTGGGGTAGCACTTTGGGGTCAGCGACCATAATTCTATTTGTTTTAAAACAGTGAGGAAAAGGATAGAGCAGATCTAACAGTTGATGTTCTAAGTTGGATAAAGGCAAATTTTGACTGTATGAGACAAGACTTATACACGTAATGCTAAGGTCCTAGGGAGTATTGCTGACCAAAGAGACCTTGGAGTGCAAGTTCATAGTCCTTTAAAGTAGAGTCGCAGGTAGATAGGATAGTGAAGGTGGCATTTGGTATGCTTTCCTTTCTTGGTGAGAGTATTGAGTACAGGAGTTGGGAGGTCTGTTGCGGTTGTACAGGCCATTGGTTAGGCCACTGTTGGAATATTTTGTGCCCTTCCGGTTACCTTCCTATCAGAAAGATTTTGTGAAACTTGAAAGGGTTCAGAAAAGATTTATAATGATGTTGCCAAGGTTGGAGGATTTGAGCTACAGGGAAAGGCTGAACAGGCTGGGGCAGAATTCCCTGCAGCTTCGGATGCTGAGGAGTGACCTGACAGAGGTTTACCAAATTATGAGGGGCATGGATAGGTCTAAATAGACAAAAGTCTTTTCCCTGGGGTCAGGCACTCCAGAACTAGAGGGCATAGATTTAGTTTGAGAGGGAAAACATATTAAAAAGACCTAAGGGGCAACTTTTTCACGCATAGGATGGTACGTGTATGGAATGAGCTGCCAGAGGAAGTGGTGGAGAATGGTACAGTTGCAACATTTAAGAGGCATTTGGATGGGTATATGAATGGGAAGGGTGTGGAGGAATAGGGGCCGGCTGCTGGCAGGTGGGACTAGATTGGTCTGGAATATCTGATCGGCATGGACGGGTTGGAGCAAAGGGTGTATTTCCATGCTGTACAACTCTATGACTCTATCACTCATGGAGATTATAGAAATTAACTGTGTGGTCTCGTCTGGAGGAAATTAAATGTATAAAGGTTTGTAGTTACCGAAGGAAATTACATCAATCGGGACCAGCAGAGTTTACGGAGACTGAGTGCATTTTAGAGAAAGGTAGAGTTCATAGTCATCATGAGAAATGCAGAAATTAATTTATGAGAGAAGCAGGGTCACTCTGCTTTGTTCCCAGAGACAAGGAGGAGTCTAACAGCTGGAGGAGGTTACTAAGATAGAGAGCTGTTTTGTTGTCATGATGGGAAGGTTACAGAGGTCATGGAAATAGGAGGAGATCAAAAACGTCACAAAGACAGGGAGGTTTTCAGGTCTGGAAAGGACGACACTGACCGGGATGGCTTCAGGAACTGAAGAGTTGATTTTCTTCCGTTAAGGAGAGATGAGACAGAACCCAGGATTAAAAGCAACGGCAGAAACTTGGAGAGTTCTACTGGTAGGACGAGCTTACAGGGATGAACAGGGTTGTAGTGGCTGACAGAGATAGGGGAAGGTGGCATTTATGAAACAGACAGTGGAGAAACTGACCGACAAATGGGAGGGTTCTGTGGAACAGATGAATTTGCAGACAAGGTGGTGATAATGAAGCCTGAGATTTCTCTCATCTTCCTTGCCCATCATTGTTCCGACCTCATGCTCTCAGGGTCTGAATTAAAGCCCATGAACTCCTCCCTGTGCTGTTTACTGTGAGTGATCTTACCGGCTGCAGGATTTACTGAAGGCTCCAGATCTCACTCTCCATCTCTCTCTGGCTGACCAACTGTCTTCAGTGTGGTGAAGGATGAGACAGGAATTGGGAATTCTGCTGAGTCAAGGACATCAGGAATACCTACAGCAGACAGAGAAGTCGACAGAATGGGAAATGAGACTAATGCAATGAAGGTTACACATGGAGAATGTCACTGAGTCCCACAGAGATCTGGAAAATCCCAGTCTCCATCCATGGCCTGTGCAGTTGCTTCCCTCTGGAGTGGAGAATGCTGTTGGCTCAGGATCTGGAGAACCTGCAAGAGCGAGAGACAGTAACAGAGGCAGCAATTAGACGCACACAGTGAGGGATATCACATGTAGAGAAACTGAGTGATATCAGCAGAATGCAGGAAAGTGTAAGGATCACACATTGGTATCATCAGAAGTGTTTTTGAACAGTGAGCATTGCTACCAGTACTCAGGGAAGACTGAGCTTTTTTATTGGGATAGGCTCCTCTGGTACCAGGATTATGCAGTGTGCTATATATGGACACAGATGAGGAGGAGGACAGGTCTGAGGTGAATGGAAATTCCCAAGTCCAATGCGAAAGGTTGAAATATTGGAACACCACGGAGATATGGATGAAGACCCAAAGAAAGAAACAGTAAGGGACTGAGTTTAATTAAAATAAGACATGGTCAAACAGATTTGTGACAGGAATTTATTGGTTAAAATAAAGTAAATGCCATTTCCACCCCTCGCAATTCCTCACACACCACTTCCGCCCCCTCATATCATCGCTGATGTCACACATTCAGTGACTTCTGCGGCCCCCACTGCCATGTTTTCCACCACTTCCACTCCCATCAACGCCAATCACCTGCATTCTGCTGACACCCTTCCCAGGTCCCACTGTCAAAATCCCCGTCCCCAGAACCCTTAGGGGAATACCAGCCCGCTCATGAATCCACCCCCATTCACCCTAGCACCACACCGACTCCAGTTACAGGCTCGGTCTCTTCCCCAAGCTTCACATCACAACAGATCCCAGCTCCCAGACTTGGCGAGTTTTCAAAATTCTCTCTGACCTAACCCTGAGGGAAGGACGAATTATCAGTCCTCAGCAAAGGCCTCAAAGTTAACCCTTCCGTCCAAGCATCAATGAATTTAATACACGACGTGACGTCAAACACTTCTTATGCCGCCTCCGAGCTTACTTTCACAATGAAGACTCACGCCAACCTCCGAGGACCCCTTTGCCCTCCTCCAATGCACTCCATCCACGAGTACACAACGTGCTGTCCTATTACCTGCCTTTGATCTCTTCATTTTCAACTGCCGCTGAGACATTAACCGCCTCAAACTGGATATCCATGAATTCTTTCTGCTCCCAAAGGACACAGTTGCTTTGTTGTCAGCAACAGTGCAGAACTCACTTCCACTTTTTGCTCAATGACTCATGTTGCTTATTCAATCTTCGTTTGACAGCATATTTAGCAAGTTAGCCTTCCTGCAGCGTTTGTCAGCGACAGATCAGCTGCTAAGATGACTGCTTCAGACAGCATGCAATATCCTACATTTGAAAATGGAAAAGGTGCAAACGTTAACAGGCTGAACACTCTCATACTATTTTGCCTGGCGCATCAGAGGTTGGGAACTGATGTTATGGAGGTTTTTCAATCATGAGGAGCATTTTTCGGGTAAGTGAATAAGTTCCTTTCGCTCAGGTGGGGCAGTGCAGAACGAGAGGGTATACATCTGTTGTGGGCGGGTGAGAATTCGAAAGGCAGTGAGGAGCAACGGCTTCACGCAGAGGATGGTGCGTGTCTGCAATAAGTTGCGAGACGAGCTGGTGATGACTGGTACATTTCCAATACTTTTAAGGAATTTGGACGTGTATTTGAATAGGAATGGTTGAGAGAGACGTGGGTCAAGTGCATGCAATCGCGGCTTGATCAGTTGAGGATATCTTTTCGGAATGGACGAGTTCGTCCGAAGACGTTGTTTACAGTGCTGTCCATATCTAATGGCTCTATGACATTGCAGGTGAAATAATAAAAAACATGAATAAAATAATGAAGTAAAATTGTCTGAAGTTGTTAAATTCAAGCAACTTCAGATAATTTTATTTCAATTATTTTATTTACCTTTTGTTATTTGTATTATTTTTCACTGTTCTGTACCTCTTATTTCTTGATTGTCTCTCTGTCGCTTCTCACTCTGTCAATACATTTTTCCTCTCCTCTTCCAGCTTTGCTACGCTTCTCCCCTGTTTTCCATTTTGTCTCTGCTACACCCATCCCCCACATATTTTGTCACGTAACACTGGCTTCAGCCTTGGTCAAACGCGGCTCCAAATCTGCCTTTAATCTCTCCATGCATTGTCATTACCACCTTTGCATCTGGAGCCTTGACTGACCTTCTGTCAGCCTGGTGTAAATCGCTCCCTCAGTCTCCCCTTTTTTAATCTTTAACAATGAGTCAGTTAGACTCGAAACGTCAGCTCTTTTCTCTCCTTGCAGATGGTCCCAGACCTGCTGAGATTTTCCAGCATTTTCTCTTTTGGTTTCAGATTCCAGCATCTGCTGTTATTTGCTTTTATTAATGGCTCTATGATATTGCTGGGGATATGATAACTCCAGTGTCGATGCATGAGAGTTGAACAAGCGAAAGATTTCCCTCTGGAAGTCACGTGAAAAGTAGTGACAGAGATCCAGGAAAATAAGATGAACGAATCTTTGATTTGAATTGAAGCCTGAACTCTGGTTCTCCTCCGAGACTGTGCCAGGTCGACTTAATACTTTATATTTCATGTTTTGCATTTCTTTGTGAAAACAATTGAGACTGATTGATTTGCTGCAGACAACATTCAGCAGTCATCATGGGTACGGCGATCGTGTCATGCGTCTATCCCTGTCAAATGTTTTATTGTGCTGGAGAGGCTTTCTGCTTGGTGATTTTGTGGTTCACGTTGTTTGGAAATACAGCAACGCAGCTGACATCCGGCATAGGACCAACGAGTTGATGTTCCATGACAGCGATGGTCGGCTTTCGAATGAATACACATCTGAATCGATCATGTGACAAGTTCTTGCAGACGGTGAAAGTAAAACCCACGACGAACATTGACACAGCGCAGATAACGACACGAGCGGCTCACATAGTCAGTGTGGGGCCGGAACCCACGTCCGTGGCCCAATTAGCACCACCCTCGAACCGGCTGAGCTAACTAACCAACTGAGCCGCCGGACAAAAGCAAATGCCTCTATTGTCGGTGCTCACAACAACAGCGGCTATTCATTTTCTGATTTTTTTTATCGATCGCACGATAGTCCGAAGTATTTCCTTTCGTTGCAAAGCTATTCAACATAAAAAGCATTTACTTTTCCGAACGCGCACACTCGAGCTAACCATTTGCTCTGATATCCAAACTTAAGCACAATGTCCGGACGCATGCAGATTCAATCGCAATGCCACCAGCTCACCTGCAGCTTGTCATGTTGACAAATATCGTCTGGAGAAACGTACCTTCAACGATCGCTCACTGTGCTTCTGGAAACTCACAGACCTTTGGAGTCAGGGTTATGTGCTGCTGATAAACTGCTGCGAACCTTTTGCCAAATGCATGTGAATTGTAATCTAACAGTGGAATTCTTTCTGCTCTGGAAGGACACAGTTGCTTTAGAGTCAGCAACAGCGCAGAATTCAATTACACGTTTTGCTCAATGACTCATGTTGCTTTTTCAATCTTCGGTTAACAGCATATTTAGCAAGTTATAACGCCTTACTGCAGCGTTTGTCAGCGACAGATCAGCTGCTAAAATGATTGCTTCAGACAGCATGTTATATCCTACATTTGAAAATGGAAAAGGTGCAAACGTTTACAGGCTGAACACTCTCTCACTATTTTGCCTGGCGCGTCAGAGGCTGGGAGCTGATGTTATGGAGGTTTTTCAATCATGAGGAGCATGAATCGGGTAAGTACATAAGTTCCTTTCGCTCAGGTGGGGCAGTGCAGAACGAGAGGCAATAAATCTGTTGTGGGAGGGTGAGAATTCGAAAGGCAGTGAGGAGCAAAGGCTTCACACAGAAGATGGTGCGTGTCTGCAATAAGTTGCCAGACGAGCTGGTGATGGCTGGTACAATTCCAATAATTTTTCGGAACTTGGACGTGTATTTGAATAGGAAGGGTTTAGAGAGACATGGGTCAAGTGCATGCAATCGCGGCTGGATCAGTTCAGGATATCTGTTTGGAATGGACGATTTCGACCGAAGACGTTGTTTTCAGTGCTGTCCATATCTAATGGCTCTATGATATTGCAGGTGAAATGATCAAAAAGATGAATCAAATAATGAAGTAAAGTTGTCTGAAGTTGTTAAATCCAAACAACTTCAGATAATTTTCTTTCAATTATTTTATTTTCCTTTGTTATTTGTAAGTTTTTCACTGTTCTGTACCTCTGATATCTTGATTGTTTCTCTTTCTGTCACTTCACACTCTGTCAATACATTTTTCCTCTCCTCTTCCTGCTTTGCTACGCTTCTCCCCTGTTTTCCATTTAGTCTGCTTCACCCATCCCCCACATATTTTGTCACGTAACACTGGCTTCAGCCTTGGTCATTCGCTGCTCCTAATCTCCCTTTAATCTCTCCGTGCACTGTCATTATCACCTTTGCATCTGGAGCCTTGACTCACCTACTCTCAGCCTGGTGTTAATAGCTCTGTAAATCTCCCCTTTTTTCAAAATCTTTACCAAAGGGTCAGTTAGAACCGAAACGTCAACTCTTTTCTCTCCTTGCAGATGGTGCCAGACCTGCTGACATTTTCCAGCATTTTCTCTTTTGGTTTCGAATTCCAGCATCTGCAGTAATTTGCTTTTATTAATGACTCTGTGATATTGCTGGGGATATGATGACTCCAGTGTCGATGCATGAGAGGTGAGCAAGCGAATGAATTCCCTCTGGAAGTCGCGGGAAATGTAGTAACAGAGATCCAGGAAAATGAGTTGAACGAATCTTTGAAGTGAATTGAAGCCTGGACTCTGGTTCTCCTCCGAGACTGTGCCAGGTCGACTTAATACTTTATATTTCATGTTTTGCATTTCTTTGTGAAAACAATTGAGACTGATTGATTTGCTGCAGACAACATCCACAAGTCATCATGGGTACGGTGATCGAGTTGTGCGTCTATCCCTGTCAAATGTTTTATTGCGCCGGTAAGGCTTTCTGCTTGGTGATTTTGTGGGACACATTGTTTGGAAATACAGCAACGCAGCTGAGATCCGGCATTGGACCAACGAGTTGATGTTCCATGATAGCGATGGCCGGCTTTCAAATGAATACACATCTGAATTGATCATGTGATAAGTTCCTGCAGACGGTGAAAGCAAAAACCACGACAAACCTTGACACAGCACAGCTGACGAGACGAGCGCTGCACATGGTCAGTGTGGGGATTGTACCCACGACCTTGGCGTTATTAGCACCACGCTCTAACCAGCTGAGCTAACCGACCTACGTAGCCTTTTCGTCAAAACAAAGGCTTATATTGCCTGCGCTCACAACCACGGCGGCTATTCGTTTTCTGATTTGCAATCGATCGCACGATCGTCTGAAGTATTTCCTTCCGCTGCAAAGTTTTTTAACAAAAAAACATTGACTTTTCCGAACGCGCACACTCGAGCTAACCATTTGCTCTGATATCCAAAATTAAGCACAATGTTCGGACGCATGCAATTTCAATCGCAATGCCACCAGCTCAGCTGCAGCTTGTCATGTTGACAAATATCATCTGGTTGAAACGTACCTTCAACGATCGCTCACTGTGCTTATGGAAACTCACAGACCTTTGGAGTCAGGGTTATGTGCTGCTGATAAACTGCTGCGAACCTTATGCCAAATGCATTGGAATTCGTAACCCAACTGTGGGATTCTTTCTGCTCCCGAAGGACGCAGTTGCTTTAGAGTCAGCAACAGCGCAGAACTCAATTGCACGTTTTGCTCAATGACTCATGTTGCTTTTGCAATCTTCGTTTGACAGCATATTTAGCAAGTTATCACGCCTTCCAGCAGCGTTTGTCAGCGACAGATCAGCTGCTAAGATGACTGCTTCAGACAGCATGCTACATCCTACATTTGAAAATGGAAAAGGTGCAAACGCTTACAGGCTGAACACTCTCTCACTATTTTGCCTGGCGCGTCAGAGGCTGGGAGCTGACCTTATGGAGGTTTTTCAATCATGAGGGGCATTTTTCAGGTAAATAGATAAGTTCGTTTCGCTCAGGTGGGGCAGTGCAGCACGAGAGGGTATAAATCTGGTGTGGGAGGGTGAGAATTCGACAGGCAGTGAGGAGCAACGGCGTCACGCAAGGGGTGGTGAGTGTCTGCAATAAGTTGCCAGACGAGCTGGTGATGGCTGTTACAATTCCAATACTTTTAAGGAATTTGGATGTGTATTTGAATAGGAAGGGTTTAGAGAGACATGGGTCAAGTGCATGCAATCGTGGCTGGATCAGTTGAGGATATCTGTTCGGAATGGAAGAGCCAGACCGAAGATTGTGTTTTCAGTGCTGTCCATATCTAATGGCTCTATGATATTGCAGGTGAAATGATAAAAGAGATGAATAAAATAATGAAGCAAAATTGTCTGAAGTTGTTAAATTCAAACAACTTCAGATAATTTTATTTCAATAATTTTACTTACCTTTTTTATTTGCGTTTTTCTCACTGTTCTGTACCTCTTATTTCTTGATTGTCTCTCTTTCTGTCGCTTCCCACTCTGTCAATACATTTTTCCTCTCCTCTTCCAGCTTTGCTACGCTTCTCCCCTGTTTTCCATTTTGTCTCTGTTTCACACATCCCCCACATATTTTGTCACGTAACACTGGCTTCAGCCTTGGACAAACGCGGCTCCAAATCTGCCTTTAATCTCTCCATGCGTTGTCATTATCACCTTTGCATCTGGAGCCTTGACTCACCTACTCTCAGCCTGGTGTTAATAGCTCTGTAAATATCCCCTTTTTTCAAAATGTTTGCCAAAGGGTCAGTTAGACTCGAAACGTCAACTCTTTTCTCTCCTTGCAGATGGTGCCAGACCTGCTGACATTTTCCAGCATTTTCTCTTTTGGTTTCGAATTCCAGCATCTGCAGTAATTTGCTTTTATTAATGACTCTGTGATATTGCTGGAGATATGATGACTCCAGTGTCGATGCATGAGAGGTGAGCAAGCGAATGAATTCCCTCTGGAAGTCGCGGGAACTGTAGTAACAGAGATCCAGGAAAATGAGTTGAACGATTCTTTGAAGTGAATTGAAGCCTGGACTCTGGTTCTCCTCCGAGACTGTGCCAGGTCGACTTAATACTTTATATATTTCATGTTTTGCATTTCTTTGTGAAAACAATTGAGACTGATTGATTTGCTGCAGACAACATCCACAAGTCATCATGGGTACGGTGATCGAGTTGTGCGTCTATTCCTGTCAAATGTTTTATTGCGCTGGTGAGGCTTTCTGCTTGGTTATTTTGTGGTTTCGTGGTGCACTTTGTTTGGAAATACAGCAACGCAGCTGAGATCCGGCATAGGACCAACGAGTTGATGTTCCATGACAGCGATGGTCGGCTTTCGAATGAATACACATCTGAATCGATCATGTGACAAGTTCTTGCAGACAGTGAAAGCAAAAGCCACGAGAAACCGTGACACAGCACAGCTGACGAGACGAGCGCTGCACATGGTCAGTGGGGGGATTAAACCCACGACCTTGGCGTTATTAGCACCACGCTCTAACCAGCTGAGCTAACCGACCTACGTAGGCCGCGCGTCAAAACAAAGGCTTATATTGCCTGCGCTCACAACCACGGCGGCTATTCGTTTTCTGATTTGCAATCGATCGCACGATCGTCTGAAGTATTTCCTTCCGTTGCAAAGCTTTTTAACAAAAAAAAATTGACTTTTCCGAATGCGCACACTCGAGCTAACCATTTGCTCTGATATCCAAAATTAAGCACAATTTTCGGACGCATGCAATTTCAATCGCCAAGTTACCAGCTCAGCTGCAGCTTGTCATGTTGACAAATATCATCTGGTTGAAACGTACCTTCAACGATCGCTCACTGTGCTTATGGAAACTCACAGACCTTTTGGAGTCAGGGTTATGTGCTTCTGATAAACTGCTGCGAACCTTATGCCAAATGCATTTGAATTGTAATCTAGCAGTGGGATTCTTTCTGCTCCCGAAGGACGCAGTTGCTTTAGAGTCAGCAACAGCGCAGAACTCAATTGCACGTTTTCCTCAATGACTCATGTTGCTTTTGCAATCTTCGTTTGACAGCATATTTAGCAAGTTATCACGCCTTCCAGCAGCGTTTGTCAGCGACAGATCAGCTGCTAAGATGACTGCTTCAGACAGCATGCTACATCCTACATTTGAAAATTGAAAAGGTGCAAACGTTTACATGCTGAACGCTCTCTCACTATTTTGCCTGGCGCGTCAGAGGCTGGGAGCTGATCTTATGAAGGTTTTTCAATCATGAGGGGCATGAATCGGGTAAGTACATAAGTTCCTTTCGCTCAGGTGGGGCAGTGCAGAACGAGAGGGTATACGTCTGTTGTGTTCGAGTGAGAATTCGAAAGGCAATATGGAGCAATGTCTTCACGCAGAGGTCGGTGCGTGCCTGCAATAAATTGCCAGACAAGCTGGTGATGACTGGTACAATTCCAATTGTTTTAAGGAATTTGGACGTGTATTTGAATAGGAAGGCTTTAGAGAGACTTAGGTCAAGTGCATGCAATCGCGGCTGGATCAGCTGAGGATATCTGTTCGCAATGGACGAGTTCGATCAAAAACTGTGTTTTCAGTGCTGTCCATATCTATTGGCTCTATGATATTGCAGGTAAAATGATAAAAAAGATGAATAAAATAATGAAGAAAAATTGTCGAAGTTGTTAAATTCAAACAATTTCAGATAATTTTACTTTCAATTATTTTAATTACCTTTTTTATTTGTGTTTTTTCACTGTTCTGTACCTCTTATTTCTTGATTGTCTCTCTTTATGTCGCTTCCCACTCTTCTTCCTCTCCTCTTCCCGCTTTGCTACGCTTCTCCCCAGTTTTCCATTTTGTCTCTGTTTCACACATCCCCCACATATTTTGAAACATAACACTGGCTTCAGCCTTGGTCATTCGCAGCTCCTAATCTCCCTTTAATCTCTCCGTGTTCTGTCATTATCACCTTTCCATCTGGAGCCTTGACTCACCTTCTCTCAGCATGGTGTAAATAGCTCCCTAATTCTCCCCATTTTTTTTTTATCTTTAACAAAGGGTCAGTTATACTCGAAACGTCAGCTCTTTTCTCTACTTGCAGATGGTGCCAGACCTGCTTAGAGTTTCCAACATTTTCTCTTCTGGTTTCAGATTCCAGCATCTGCTGTAATTTGCTTCTATTAATGGCTCTGTGAAATTGCTGGGGACATGATAACTCCCGTGTCGATGCATAAGAGGTGAACAAGCGAATGAATTCCCTCTGGAAGTCGCGTGAAAAGTAGTAACAGAGATCCAGGAGAATAACATGAACGAATCTTTGATTTGAATTGAAGCCTGAACTCTGGTCCTCCTCCGAGACTGTGCCAGGTCAACTTAATACTGCATACATTTCATGTTTTGCATTTCTTTGTGAAAGCAATTGAGACTGATTGATTTGCTGCAGCCAACATCCAAGAGTCATCACGGGTACGGCGATCGAGTTGTTCGTCTAACCCTGTCAAATGTTTTTTTGCACCGGTGAGGCTTTCTGCTTGGTGATTTTGTGGTTCACTTTGTTTGGAAATACAGCAACGCAGCTGAGATCCGGCATGGGACCAACGAGTTGCGGTTCCAAGACAGCAATGGTCGGATGAATACACATCTGAATCGATCATGTGACAAGTTTTTGCAGGCAGTGAAATTGAAAGCCACGACGAACCTTGGAACAGGGTAGCACACAACACGAACGCTTCACATGGGCAGTGTGGGGATTGAACCCACGACTTTGGCGTTATTAGCACCACGCTCTAACTGGCTGAGCTAACCTATCCACGCTGCCTCGCACCGAAAGCAAATGCCTACATTGCGCATGTGCACAATCACGGCGGCTATTCATTTTCTGATTTGTTATCGATCGCACGCTCGTCTGAGGTTTTTCATTTCGTTGCAAAACTTTTCAACAAAAAAACAGCATTGACTTTTCCGAACGCGCACACTCGAGCTAACCATTTGCTCTGATCACTCACTGTGCTTCTGGAAACTCACAGACCTTTGGAGTCAGGGTTATGTGCTGCTGATAAACTGCTGCACACAAAGCAGAGTAACCCTGCTGTTCTCATAAATTAGTTTCTGCATTTCTAATGATGACTATGAACTCTTCCTGTCTCTAAAACACACACAGTCTCTGTAAACTATGTTGGTCCCGAATGATGTAATTTCCTTCGGGAACTACAAACCTTTATGTCTTTAATTTCCTCCAGACGCGACCACACAATTTATTTCTATAACCTCCATGAGTGATAGAGTCATAGAGATGTACAGCACGGAAATAGACCCTTCCGGCCAACCCGTCCATGCCTACCAGATATTCCGAGCCAATCTAATCCCCCCTGCAAGCAGCCAGCCCATATTCCTCCAAACCCTTCCCATTCATGTTCCCATCCGAATGTCTCTTAAATGTTGCAGTTGTACCATTCTCCACCACTTCCTCTGTCAGCTCTCTCCATACACGTACCATCCTCTGCGTGAAAAGTTGCCCCTTAGGTCTGTTTTCTATCTTTCCCCTCTCAAACTAAGTCTATGCCCTCTCGTTCTGGACTCCCTGACCCCAAGGAAAAAGACTTTTGTCTATTTATCCTATCCATGCCCCTCATAATTTGGTAAACCTCTGTCAGGTCACCCCTCAGCCTCTGAAGCTCCAGGGAAAACTGCCCCAGCCTGTTCAGCTTCTCCGTATAGCTCAAATCCTCCAACTCTGGCAACATTCTTGTAAATCTTTGTGAACCCTTTCAAGTTTCACAAAATCTTGCTGATTGGAAGGAGACCGGAAGCGCACAAAATATTCCAACAGTGGCCTAACCAATGACCTGTACAGCCGCAACATGACCTCCCAACTCCTGTACTCAATACTCTGACTAATAAAGCAAAGCATACCAAATGCCGCCTTCACTATCCTATCTACCTGCGACTCTACTTTAAAGGAGCTATGAACTTGCACTCCAAGGTGTCTTTGTTCAGCAACACCCCCTAGGACCTTGGCATTAAAAGTAGAAGGACTGCTAAGATTTGCTTTCCCAAAATGCAGCACCTCCCATTTATTTGAATTAAACTCCATCTTTCCTTAGTCCATTGGCCCATCTGGTCCAGAACTTGTTGTAACCCTCTTCGCTATTCACTACACCTCCAATTTTGGTGTCATCTGTGAACTTACTAACTATATCTCTTAAGCTCGCATCCAAATCATTAATATAAATGACAAAAAGTAGAGGGCCCAACAGTGATCCTTGTGGCTCTGCACTGGTCACAGGCCTCCAGTCTGAAAAACATCCCTCCACCACCACTCTCTGTCTTTTACCTTTGAGCCAGCTCTGTATCCAAATGTCTAGTTCTCCCTGTATTCCATCTTGCTTATCAGGCTCTCATGGGGAACCTTGTCGAATGCCTCACCGAAGTCCATATAGATCACATCTATCACTCTGCCCTCCTCAATCCTCTTTGTTACTTCTTCAAATAACTCAATCAAGTTTGTGAGACATGATTTCCCACGCACAAAGCCATGTCGACTATTCCTAATCAGGCCTTGCCTTTCCAAATACATGTGTATCTTGTCCCTCAGGATTCCCTCCAACAACGTGCCCACCACTGAGTTCAGGCTCAGCGGTCTATAGTTCCCTGGCTTGTCTTTACCACCCTGCTTAAACAGTGGCACCACTTTTGCCAACCTCCAGTTTTCTGGCACCTCATCTGTGACTACTGATGATACAAATAGCTCGGCAAGAGACCTAGCAATCACCTCTCTAGCTTCCCACAGAGTTATCGGGTACACCTGATCATTTGCTGGGGATTTATTCGCCTTTAACAGTTTCAAGACATCCAGCACTTCCTCCCTTGTAATCTGAACGTTTTGCAAGATGTCACCATTTATTTCCGTGCAGTCTATATCTTCTATATGCTTTTCGACAGTAAATACTGATGCAAAATATTCATTTAGTGTCTCCCCCATTTTCTGCGGCTCCACACAAAGGCCGCCTTGCTGATCTTTGTGGGGCCCTATTCTATCCCTTGTTACCCTTTTTTCCTTAATATATTTGTAAAAACCTTTGCATTCTCCTTAATTCTATTTGTCAGACCTATCTCATGTCCGCCTTTTGCCCTCCTGAATTCCCCTTATGTATACTCCTACTTACTTTATACTCTACTCAGGATTCACTCGATCTATCCTGCCTATACCTGACATGTGCTTCCTTCTTTTTTCTGAACCAATCACTCAATTTCTTCAGTCATTCAGAATTCCCTATACTTACCAGCCTTCCCTTTCACTCTGACATGAACATACTTTCTCTGGACTCTTTTATCTCATTTCTGAAGGCTTCCCATTTTCCAGCCGTCCCTTTACCCGCGAACATCTGCCTCCAATCAATTTTCAAAAGTTCTTGCCTAATATCGCCAAAATTGGCCTTTATCCAACTTAGAACATCAACTTTTAGATCTGGTCTGTCCTCTTCCATCACTGTTTTAAAGCAAATAGAATTATGGTCGCTGGCCCCAAAGTGCTCCCCCACTGACACCTTACTCACCTGCCCTGCCTTATTTCCTAAGAGTCGGCAAGTTTTGCACCTTCTGTAGTAGGTATATCCACATACTGAATCAGAAAATTGTCTTGTTTCACTTAAGAAATTCCTCTCCATCTAAACCTTTAACACGTTGGCAGTCCCAGTCAATGTTGGAAAGTTAAAATCCCCTACCATACCTACCCTATTATTTTTACAGATAGCTGAGTCCAGTCAGTCGGGAGCTGGAATGTGTCAGAACGGATATGTCAATATACAATAACTGGAACCTTAGAAACGCAGTTAATAAAAAGAGAATGTGGTTTTGAGCCTGTTGGATTGTATTTTTATTGGTGTGAGTATAAATGGAAGAATAGATACGGGTGTAGGAGTGGCTGTGCCGAGGATATGGTTTACTTAAATTTTCAGAAACCTTTACACAAGTTTCAATAAGTGCTAAGGAGTAACTTGATAGAGAATAGGGCACCTTAACTATCAGGAGGTAAGTGAGAAATTAGACAAAGTAGTGTTGTCAGAATTTACTGTGTAGAAAGACATGGGAACTCGGGAACTAGATAGCGAGATTCGATTAGATTACTTGCAGTGTGGAAACAGGCCCTTCGGCCAAACAAGTCCACACCAACCCACCGAAGCGCAATCCACACGTACCCCTACACCTAACAATTTAGCATGGCCAATTCACCTGGCCCGCACGTCTTAGGACTGTGGGAGGAAACCGGAGCACCCAGAGGAAACCCACGCAGACATCGTGCAAACTCCACAGAGTTCGTCCACTGAGGCGGGAATGAAACCCGTGTCTCTGGGGCTGTGAGGCAGCAGTCTCTAACCACTGTGCCACCGTGCCGCCCACTAATCTTCAACAGAGAAGAAAAAGTGCAAGAATCTTAAAATAATTAAAGGTAGATCAATCCTCAGGAGCTCATTAGATCTATCCTAGAATATTGTGGGAAGCTAGGGAAGAGATTGCAATGTCCCTAACAGAAATATTTATATTATCAACAGACACAATGAGTTACCGGAAGACTGCAGGGCAGCTAATGCTGTTTCATCACTTAAGGGTTGCAGGGAAACACCAGGAAATTACAACCCCGTGAGCCCAGTACTGGGTAAGTTGTTGGTGGAGATTCTGAGGGAAAAGAGCTACGTATATTTAGAAAGGCAAGCAATGATTAGAGATAGTCGGCATGGCTTTGTGAGTGGGAAACCATGTTTCACAAACTGGATTGAATCTTTGAGAAGTTGGCCAAGAGATAGATGAAGGCAGAGCAGTCAACGTTGTCTACATGGACTTCAGCACAGCATTTGACAAGGTTCCAAGGGATGTAGAATATCTAGTCAGGAGGAGGAAGGATTCTAAATTAACATTGATGAAGCAGGGATCAGAAGCAGGTCTCTAGCCAGTTATATGGGCCAGGACGGTGGCTCAGTGGGTAGCACTGCTGCCTCCCTGCACCAGTGACGTGATTTCGATTCCAGCCCCAGGCGACTGTCTGTGTGGTGGTTGCACATTCGCTCCATGTCTGCATGGGTTCCCGACAGGTGCTCCGGTTTCCACGCACCACGTAAAGATGAGCAGGTTAAGTGAATCAGCCACAAGTTTTTCAAGGAAGGGAATAGAGATAATCCTGGGAACTACAGACTTAACAGTCTTCTCTCTGTGCTGTGCAGATTATTGGAGAGGACGCAGAGAGACAGGATTCATGATTCGTTGGAAAACAATAGTTTGATTACAGAGAGTCAGCATGGCTTTGTAAGGGAGAGGTCATGCCTCACAAATCTTGTTGAATCCTTTGAGAATGTGACAAAATGCATTTATGGCTCATTGAGAAAGTACAGAGCGTGGGATGCAGGGAAACCTGTCTATATGGATACAGAATTCCTGGCCCATAGAAGACAGAGGATGATGACAGATGGAAAGCATTCAGCCTGGAGCTTGGTGACCAGTGGTTTTTTGCAGGGAGAGGTTACGGGACCTCTGCTCTTTGTGACTTTACGAATGACTTGGATGTGTGAGTGGAAGAGTGGGATAGAAACTTTGCCAATGAGACGAAGGTTGGTGGAGTGGTGAATAGTGTGGAGGGCTGTTGGAAGTTGCAACGGGACATTTTCAGGATGTAGAGCTGGACTGAGAAGTGGCGGATGAAGTCAAATCTGGAAAAGTGTGAAGTGAATCATTTTGCAGAATACGGGGAAAAAGACAGAATACTGGATAGCGTGGAGGAACAGATCGATCTTGGATTTCATGACCAGAGATCTGTCAAATTTGCCACCCAAGCTGATAATGTTGTTAAGAAGGATTATGTTTTATTGGCTTTCATTACCTGGGGGATTGAGTTTTAAAGCCATGAGATTATGCTGCAGTTCTAGAGAGCCCTGATTAGACGCCACTTAGAATATTATGCTCAGTTCAGATCCCCTCATTACAGGAAGGATGTGGAAGCTTTAGAGAAGGTGAAGAGGAGATTTACCAGGATGTTGCCTGGACTGGAGATCATATCTTATGAAGAAAGGTTGAGTGAGCTTAGGCTGTTCTCATGGGAGTGAAGAAGGGTTGAGGGGCGAGATGGTAGAGGTGAATAAGAGGGTGTGAAGGCAAAGATAGAGTGAATAGTGAGAGACCTCTTTATCCCATGGCGTGCATGGTATAAGGGGGCATAATTTTAAGGTGATTAGAGGATGGGTATGGGAAGATTTCAGATCGAGGTTCTTTACACAGAGAGTGGTCGGTGGGTGGATTGGGACGTTTAATACAATCTTGGTTAGGCATATGGATGATAGTAAAATGAAGGGTATGTAGGTTAGTTTGATCTTACAGTCGGGTAAAAGGTTGGTATGGCATCATGGCCGAAGGTTCTTGTACTGTACTGTTCTGTGTTCTATGTTCCGTATGGTAAACTGGGTAATAAGCTGGGTAATAAATTCCTGAAGAAGGGCTCATGCCCGAAACGTCGACTCTCCTGCTCCTTGGATGCTGCGCTTTTCAAGGAACACGTTTTCAGCTCTGATCTCCAGCATCTGCAGTCCTCACTTTCTCCTAATAAGCTCAGATTAGTGTAAAAGGATATGACATTCAGGTGGAGCTAGTCAACTGGATACAATTGGCTTGATGGTAGAGGGTGATAGGAGACGTGTCGTTTTTTTAAGTGGAGGCATGTGACCAGCGGTGTAGTGGGTCCAATATTGTTTGTCATTTGGACACATGGTTTGGATAGGAATATTGGTTTCCTGGTAAGTAAGTGTTTTGGGTGATACTGAAATTGGTGGTAAAATGGACAGTGAAGAAGGCTGTCTGTGGTTCAACAGGATAAACAGTACTGCTGGGATAGTGGGCTGAAGAATAGCAGATGGAGTTTAATTAGATCAATGCAAAATGTTCCATTTTGGTAAAATAACCCAGAGTGGGACTTGTAAAGTTAATGTTCCGGTCCTGGGTAATGTTGTCAGTCAGGTGCACAGTTCTTTGAAAGTGGTGTCACAGGTAGATAGGCTGGTGAAACAGGCATTTGGGATGGTTACCTTCATTGGGCAGAGCGTTGAGAGTAAGAGTTGGGATGTCAAGATGCTGCCTGACCTGCTGTGCGTTTCCAATACCACGATAATCTAGATTCTGGTTTCCAGCATCTGCTGCCCTTGTTTTTACCATGTTGTGTCTATACAAGACACTCGTGAGGTCACCGTAAAACCATTGCTGATATGTAGGAAGAACTCATAAGGTTCACTTACCTCCTTTAGTGAAGGACATCTGATATTCTAACCTGGTCTGGCGAACATGTGACTCCAGACCCACAGCAATATGGCTGACTCTGTGCTACCTCTGAGTAATTCGCAGTGGGACAAAGAATGCTGGTCCAATCAGTGACACCCACATCCCATTAATGAATAAATTAAAGTACATGTGTCCCTCCGTTTCCCTGCAAACCCCTCCATCTTCAGCAATCTGTACTGGCTTTATAACACCGTTCAGGCCCGGACCACCCTCTGTATCACTCTCACCATCTCCAGCACCTTCACTTCTCCCTGTTTCTGTAGTATCATTAAACCCTGATTAGGATTCCCATTCAAATTGTCCTCCTCCTGGTATCAGACCCTTTGCAATCCCTTTAACACTTACTCCTCAAATATTCTCTTACTTCAGAATTTTAAGTACTTTTTGATGATCGTCTTAGCCTCATAATCTAATATGATCCATTTTGTCCTCAGTGAAGGACGGGTGGGAATTTCTTGCTGAGGTTTTATGTTTCAATGGAATGTCCTTCTGTTGAGTATTTTTCACTGTCCCTCAAATGTTTTCCATTGTTCATTTACAGACACATATTTCAGTTTGTTTAGCTTGTTTATCTTGGTCAGTTCTCCTCTCAACCTCGTGTAACTGGCTATTTTTGTTTCTAGTTGTAATTTGTCCTTTCTGTGATTCACTTTAAAACTTTAAATTCCTTTAAACTGCACTTTATCACAATTTCCCAGAGGATCTCGCCAGGTGGCATTACTCAGTCACTAAGTTCCATCACACAACGGTCGATCTGACATAGTTACATCCCTAGCCAGTTGCACAATGTGTTATTCAAAGAAACACTGAAAAATTCTCCGAACCTCTCTTCCAATATCACTGTTGCCAGTGTTATTGACAAGATTATACGAAAATTGATGTTTCACTGAATTATCCCAAAGCCGTTTTTTAACAATTCCAATGAGTTCCTGTTTAATGCAGTGATGAGCAATGGAATGCTGTTCGTTGTCTAAAAGTGTTCTGCTGCTTGTGTCCTTGGCAAGTAGTAGCCAGTCTTTACATTCAGACTGACTCTACTTCATGATCTATGCTGAAATGTTTTCGCCTTCATTATCCATTATTGTTAGTGTTACCCATTTTGCCTGAGTTTGCATAGGACTGTGAACCATTGGAATTTTTTGCTCACCCTGCATCCATGACTCTCTGTTGTCTAAATCTCTTTTATCTGAGTCTTAACTCCATCTACCTTATTGCAGTGACGTTGTCTATTCAAAATAAAACATAACTTACTCTTTCCCACAATTTTCCGTCACGAATCTACTCAGTGATGTTCAATTTTAATTAAACTCTGTACAATCCTGTTCTTTATTGCTTGTCTTCAGCCACATTCCCATGCTGTTCCGATGCTACACCTTTTCTCTTTGGATTTGGAAAGCTCCTTTCACCCGAACCCTGTCCCTGCATCTCTCTGTCAGTTGAAAGCACTGTCCATAACCTACCAACATGATCGGCCAGGACACTGGTCCCAGCACGGTTCCACTGGAACCATCCCAATGGATTATTTTTTAAATCAGGTATGGGATGTGGGTGTTTCTGGCTGACCAACATTTGTTGCCCAGCCCGAGCTGCCCTTGAGCTGAGTAACTTGCTCGGCCATTTCAGTGGGTAATTGAGAGGCAAACACTTTGCTGTGGGTACGTCGTGCAGACCACGTGAGGATGGGCAGATGTCCTTATCTAAAGGACAAGTGTTTGGGTTTTTTGTACATCAGCAATGGTCTCACATTTATTTGTGGATTGTTAATTACTATTTTTAAAATTATTGATTTCAAATTCCACCATTTCTGATGGTGGGATTCCAGCCTGCATCCCTTGAACATTAGCTGAGCTTTTGGATACATGCTCTAGCAATAATACCACGAGGCCATCACTTCACCTGCCCACAGGTTGCTCATTCCTGACCGGTTATATCAGCGCATGATGAAGCAAAACCTGTTCTTCCAACACAGTTATGTGTTCCTGATATCTTCCAGGACTCTGGTGATATTACTTAGTATCTCACTCTTGCTCTTGCTCTCGCTTTCTCTCTGTCTCTCTGTCTCTCTTCTCTCTCTCCAGATTTTCCAGATCTCTATGACTTCAATAATTTGTAACTCCTATAACAGTTCCTATCTCTGTAACCTCCTCCTAGCCCAATAGTCCTTCCACATATTTGAAATGTACTGCATTCCGGACTACCATCCCTATCGCTGTAACTTGATTCAGTGTTTACAACATTCCTTATCTCGGTAGTCTCCTCCTCCAATAAATGTAGACAGTGGCATGCAACACGGAAACTGTTCCTTCAACCAACTAGTCCATGCTGACCAGAGTCCATGAACGAGTTGCGTTTCCCTGTATTTGACCCGTATCCCTTCAAACTTTCTCCTCCCCATGTACCTGCCCAACTTTTACATGATGTAATTGTACTGTTTTGTACCATTTCCCCTGGAAGCTCATTCCATAACTGCACCATCCTCTGTGTAGAAAGTTTTCTCCTAAAATCTCTTTTAAGTATTTCCTCTCCCATCTCATATTTATGCCCACTAGAACACAGGACATGACAGCGCAATACAGCCCCTTCCCTCTTCGATTTTGCGCCAACCTGTAGACCCAATCTGAAGCCAATCGAACCAACACCATTCCAATTCTTGTCCATATCCCGACCCAAAGACCGTTTAAATGCCTTTAAAGTTGGCCACGACTATTCTGAGTAAAGAACCTACAGCTAGCATCTATTTATTCATATTAATATCTGCCTCAATTTAAAGCTATCTCTCCTCGTGCTAGGCATCGCCATCCAAGAGAAAAAGCGCTCACTGTCCAACCCATCTCTCCTGCTGATTATCTTATATATCTCAATTAATTGACCTCAAACACATTCTCTTGAACAAAACAGCTTAAAGTCCCTCAGCCTTTCCTCATAAGACCTTCCCTCCATACCAGCTAACTTCCTAGTAAATGTCCTCTAAATCATTTCCAAAGCTTACACATCCATCCTGGATGACCTGAACAAATGTGGCCCTCGATCCCCCTCGATAACTGTATTCCCTGCGCACTATAACCCGTGTTCTATCCGGACTTTCATCAACAAACTTTTTAACAATGACTCCTGTGCTCTTACCGAAATAATTTCTGTAAATAATGCATAACAGTGAATCTAATAATGTTCCTTATTGCACACCGCTAGCGATAGGTCCGTTGTCTGCACAACAAGCCTCTCCCACCACCCTCTGTCTCCTACTGTCAAGCCAATTTTGTATCCAGTTGGATAGCTCTCCCTGTGATCTCACGTTACTAACCAGTGTTCCACGCTAAACCCTGTCCAAGGCTTTGCTGTGGTCAGTATAGACAACGACTCCTGTTCTGTCACCATGTATATTCTTAGTCACCTCTTCAACAAACTCATCGAGGAGAAAGTGAGGTCTGCAGATGCAGGAGATCAGAGCTGAAAATGCGTTGCTGGAAAAGCGCAGCAGGTCAGGCAGCATCCAAGGAACAGGAGATTCGATGTTTCGGGCAGAAGCTCGAATCTCCTGATCCGTGGATGCTGCCTGACCGGATGCGCTTTTCCAGCAACACATTTTCAGCTCTTCAACAAACTCAGTCAAGTTTGTGAGACACTACTTGTGCAGGCTTCCAGCTCATCCCCCGTGGCTGTCACTGATATAAATACCTCTTTAAGGGGCACTTCTTCCTGAGTTACCCCCAATGTCCTCAGATATACATGATTAGCTCCAGGAATTTGTCTATTTTTTCCACATTTTGAAATCTCCAACAACTCTTGTTCTGATATGCAGAGTCTTTTGTAGACTTTATTTCCCTGACTTTCCCAGTCTTTAAGTTCTGATGTGAAATTTTCGTCAAGGATCTCACTCATTTCTTGTGGTTCCACAAATGGATTATCCCATTGATCTTCAAGGGGACACATTCTGTGCCTAGTTTATTTTCTCTCGTTAATATTCATGTAGAATCCCTTTGAATTTTCCTCAGCATTACCAGCCAAAGTTTTCTCAGGTCTCCTTTTTGCCCTCCTGCTCTCCCACTTCAGTGTATTACTGTACCCACAATGTTCTTTGAGGAATCCAGATGGACATATATGACATGGACCGCCTTTTTTCTTGACCAGAACCTCAATAACCCCAGTCATCCAGAATTTTCTACTTGTAATCAGCATTGTCCTTCGCACTAACAGAAATATCCTCACCCTGAACTCTCATTTTATCTTTCTTTTGAAAGCTTCCCACCTGCCTGAGGTCCATTTACCTGCAAATAATCTCCACAATCATCTGTTAAAAGCTCCTGACTAATACCTTCTGGATTGGGGCAGGCCAGTGTTGATGTTTTACTTATGGACCAGGCCTGTCCTTTTCCATAACTGATTTCAAACTAATATAGCTGTTGTCACTTTGTCAAAGTGCTCCCCAACTAACACCTCAGTCCCTTTCCCTACCTTGTTTCCCAAGGGGAGGTCGGATTTTGCCCTTTTCCCCAGAGGGAGGGCAATTAACCAGTGGTAACTGTGCACATCAGTACACATGACATGGAGGTCCATACAACCTACATCATCTCTGAAATCTGCTCCATTCCCTAAATAGTCCCTGTCAGTATAAACCAGCACTGTCCTCCCACTATCCTTATCCCTGTAAACTGCTCCATCCCCCCAACCTCACCATCTCCATGAACTCCTGCAGGTCCTACAGCTCTCCACATTTCTGTAACCTCCTGTGGGCCTATGGTTCTCCCTCCCTGTCAAACCACCTGCAGTCCCATATCCCTCCCAATCTGGCTCCTCTGCTCCAGATCAGACTATTGCTGTATCTGTGAACACCTCTACTCCTGACAAATCTTCCCATTTGTGTAACCTCGGTCCGACCCATACTCTCCAGCTTCCTGAATCCTCTTCCTGCCATTGCATTCAAAATCATGTTTGTGTAAAATCAAACAGTGCTTAAACCTTCCTCAACTCAGTAACCTCTTGCAAAGCACCTAAACTGTGAAACCTTTCATTTCGCAACAATCCTCCCTCCCTCCCTCCTCAAATGCGTTCATGATCATGTACCCTCCTAATTACTGAATCCTCCTTTTGGCACTGCAAGCCTCCGAATGTCTGCAAAATCCTCCTGTCCTGATATGCCTCCCTGTATCTATAACCCCCACCCTCCAGTGCCATTTTGGGGAACGTGGCAGAGGAGGGAAGATTTGTAGAGTCCGGGCCATGTTACGGAGGGAGAATCCTGGGAATTACAGATTTGGTCTAGTGTCTGTGGTGTGCAGATTATTGGAGAGGACTCTGACAGAGAGAATTTATGACTACTTGGAAAACCATAGTTAAATTTTAGACAGTCAGCATGGGTTTGTGAGGGGCAGGTCATGCCTCACAAACCTTATTGAATTATTTGAAGATATGACAGAGTATGTTGAAGCTCATACAGAAAATAAGGAGGCATGGGATACAGGGAAATCAGTCTGTCTTGATACATGATTGGATGGCCCAGAGAAGACAGAGTATGGCAGCAGATAGACAGTATTGAGCCTGGAGCTCAGTGTCCACTGATGTTCTGTAACAGTCGGTTTTGGGACTCTGCTCTGCTCTCTGTGATTTTTATAAATTACTTGGATGTGGATGTTGGAGAGTGGGTTAGTAAGCTTGCCAATCTGGTGGAGTTTCATTCTGGAAGGTGGAATTTGAGTACAGAATGCAGGGTGAAAGGCAGAATGCTTGGCCGTATGGAGGATCAGAGAGATGAAGGGGTCCATGTTCATAGATTCCTCAAAGTTGCCACGCACGTTGATAGGGTTGTTAAAAATGTATATGTTGTGTTTGCTTTCCTTAGCAAGGGGATTTATTTGAAGAACAGTGAGGTTTTACTGCATCTTTATAGCATCCTGGTGAGACCACACTTGGAATATTGTGTTCAGTTCTTGTCCCGTCTTTACAGGAAGGATGTGTAAGTTTTATAGTGTGTACACAGGAGATTTACCAGGATGCTGCCTGGAATGGAGGGCATTTCCTATGAAGAAAGGCTGAGGGAGCTAAGGCTTTTCTCATTGGCGTGAAGAAAGGGGTGGGCCAAGGTGGTAGAGGTGAACAAGATGATGAGAGGCACAGAGAGAGTGAATAGTCAGAGACTTTTTCTCCTTTGGCATAAATGGATATTACAAGGGGGTGTAATTTTAAGGTGAATGGAGGATGGATAAATGGATAGAGAATGGTAGGTGGTTGGAATGCACTGACAGTGGTGGTGGTAAAATTAGATACTTTCGGGACCTTTAATAGACTCTTGGATAAGCACGTGGATGATAGCAAAATTAAGCTTATGGAAGTTAGTTTGGTCTTATAGTCGGATAAAATGTTGGCATGGCATCATGGCCGAAGTGTCTTGTGCTGTACTGTTC
This sequence comes from Hemiscyllium ocellatum, assembly GCF_020745735.1. Lineage (NCBI taxonomy): Eukaryota > Metazoa > Chordata > Chondrichthyes > Orectolobiformes > Hemiscylliidae > Hemiscyllium > Hemiscyllium ocellatum. The sequence goes on along the minus strand of NC_083421.1, from coordinate 9,358,475 downwards.
TGTGTTCTACGTTCCGTATGGTAAATGGGTAATAAGCTCAGATCAGTGTAAAAGGATATGGCATTCAGGAGAAGCTAGTCAACTGGGTACAAAATTGGCTTGATGGTTGTAGATAGAGGGTGATGGGAGACATGTTGTTTTTCTGACTGGAGGCATGTGACCAGCGGTGCAGTGGGTCCACTGTTGTTTGTCATTTGGATAAATGGTTTCCTGGTAAGTAAGGTTTTTGGGTGATACTGAAATTGGTGGTAAACTGGACAGTGATGAAGGTTATCTGCGATACAACAGGATCAACAGTACTGCTGGGATAGTGGGCTGAAGAATAGCAGATGGAGTTGAATTAGATAAATGTGAAGTGTTCCATTTTGGTGAAACAAACCAGGGTGGGACTTGTAGAGTTAATGTCAGGGCCCTGGGTAGTGTTGTCAGTCAGAGACACGGGGATGCAGGTACACAGTTCTTTGAAAGTTGCATCACAGGCAGGCAGGCTGGTGAAGCAGGCGTTTGGGATGGTTACCTTCAGTGGGCAGAGCATGGAGAGTAGGAGTTGGGATGTCATGCTGTATCTGTACAAGACATTGGCGAGGCCACCATAAATACATTGCTGATCAGTAGGAAGAACTCATCAGGTTCACTTCCCTGCTTTAGGGAAGGACAACAAATATTCTCACCTGTTCTGGCCAACATGTGACTCCAGACCCACAATAAGAGGGCTGACTCTAGCTGCCCTCTGGGTAATTAAGAGTGTGGTAAACGAATGTAATTCCAGGCAGTGACACCCACATCCCATAAATAATTAAATAAAAATACATATGTCCCTCCCTACCTCTGCAAACCCCCCCAGCTGCAACACTCGTACTTAGTTTGAAACACACTTCAGGCCCTGACCACTCTCTGTCACACTCTCAACACCTCCAGCACCTTCACCTCTCCCTGTTCCTATTCTGACATTCTACCCTCACAGGGATTCCTCTTCCAACTGCCCTCCTCCTGCTAGCAGACCCTTTGCAACCACTTTAAATCTTACTCCTAAAACACTCTCGCAATTCAGGATTTAAAGTACTTCTCAGCCTCATAATCTAATATGATCCATTTTGTCCTGAGTAAGGGACAGGTGTGAGTTTCTTGTTGAGGTTTTGTCTATTTCAATGGAATATCCTTATGTTGAGTGATTTACACTGTTCCTTCAAATGTTTACCACTGTTCATTTACGCACACATATGTTTCAGTCTGTTTAGCTTGTTTAGCTTGGTCAGTTTCCTCTCAAACTCATGTAATTGGCAATTTTTGTTTTTAATTGTAGCTTGTCCTTTCCGTGATTCACTTTAAAATTTTATATTTCTTTAAAACGCAATTTATCACAATTTCCCAGAGGATCTCTCCAGGTGACATTACTCATTCACTAACTTTCATCACACAACGGTTGATCTGACAGACCCAGTTGCACAATGTGTTATTTAAAGAAACACAGAAAAAAATTCTCCGAACTTCCCTTCCAATATCACTGTTTTTCAGTGTGATTGTCAAGATTATACGAATTTTGAATTTTCACTGAATTGTCATTATGCCTTTATTAAAAATTCCAACGAGTTCCTGTTTAATGCACTGCTGAGCAATGAAATGCTGTTCAGTGGACTAAAACTGTTCTGCTGCTTGTGTCCTTGGCAAGTAGTAGCCAGAATTTACATTCAGACTGACTCTACTTCATGGTCTGATGCCAAATGCTTTCTCTGTCATGCTTTTGTTATCAATTATTGTTAGTGTTGTCCATTTTGCCTGAGTTTGCACAAGGTTGTGAACCATTGAATATTTATTTCCACCTTTTGTTCACCCTGTAACCACGTCACCCTGGTGTCTGACTCTCTTTTATCTCTGTCACAAATCCATCTACCTTATGGCAGAGACCTTGTCCATTCCACAAAAAAAAACATAATTTACTGTTTCCTACAATTTCCTGTCACAAATTGATTCGCTTACGTACAGTTTTAGTTAAACTTGGTCCCTTCCTGCTCCTTTCTGCTTGTCTTCAGCCACAATCCCCATGCTGTTCCGATGCTTCACCTTTTCTATTTCGATTTGGAAAGCTCCTTTCACCTGAACCCTGTCCCTGCATCCTCTCTGTCAGTTTAAAGCCCTGTTCCTTAAACCTACTGACGTGATTGGCCAGGATACTGGTCCCTGCACACTTCCAGTGGGACCATCCGAATGGTTTATTTTTGAACTTAAGTGTGGGATGTTGGTGTCTCTGACTGACCAGTCTTTCTTGACCAGCCCGAGCTGTCCTTGAGCTGAGTAACTTGCTCAGCCATTTCAGAGGCAAACTCTTTGTTGTGGGGATGTCCTACAGACCACGTGAGGATGGCAGATGTCCCCGAGTGTATTTTTGATGAACAAACATTGTTTTGGTCATCAGCAATGATTTCGTACTTATTCATGGATTGTTAATAGCAATTTAAAAAAAAATGATGATCGCAAATTCCACCATTTCGGATGGTGTGATTTAAACCTGCCTCCACAGAACATTGGGTGAGCTTTTGGATACATGCTCTCGCAATAATACCACGAGGCCATCACTTCACCTGCTCAAAGGTTGCTCATTCCTGAGCACTGATATCAGGGCATCAGGAAACTAAACCTATTCTTCCGACATGATTTTTTCGTTATGAAATCTTCCTGACTTCTGGTGATATCACTCAGTCTCTCTCCATGTGGTATCCCTCACTGTGAGGGTCTAATTGCTGCCTTTGTCAGTGTCTCTCACTCTTGAAGCTACTCTGGATCCTGAGCCAACTGAAGTCTTCACTCCAGAGAGACGCAGCAGCACAGGCCAGGGATGGAGACCGGGTTTTTCAGATCCCTGTTGGACTTAGTGCCATTCTCCATGTGTACCCCTCACGGGATCAGTCTAATTTCCCATACTGTCTATTCCTCTGACTCCTGTACGAATTAGGAAGGTCCTGACTCAATTGACTTCCCAGCTGCTGGGTGTCTCGTCCATCGCCACGTTGAAGATGGTTGATCAGCCAGAGAGACAAAGGGAAGGGAGATTTGGAGTCTTCAATAAATCCTGCAGTGAGGTAAGATCACTCACAGTGAACAGCAGAGAGCAAAGAGAGAGCTCCAAACATCGGCTAACAACACATGACATAGATACAGTGCTGGAAGGGGAGCACAGTACAGACACATGCCAGGCTCAATCAACACCCCTATAGTAAGTTCTGTTGTGCTAAGGCTCACTACTCTGCAACACTCTATGCATGGCATGTCTCGGTGACTCGTGTCTTCAATAATTTGTAACTCCTGTAACAGTTCCTGTCCCGGTAACCTCCTCCCTTCCCTATACTCCCTCCACATATTTGAATTGCACTGCATTCCAGACTACCATCCCTATCGCTGTAACTTGCTTCAGTGTCTATAACGTGCCTTATCTCAGTAGTCTCCTCCTCCAATAACAGGGGACAGGGTCATGCAGCATGGAAACATTTCCTTCCATCCAACTAATCCATGCTGACCAGAGTCCCTGAACGAGTTGCGTTTCCCTGCACTTGACCCATATCCCTTCAAACCCTCTCCTCCCCATGTACCTGCCCAAATGTCTTTTACATGTTGTTATTGTGCTTTTCTCTACCAGTTCCCCTCGAAACCCATTCCTTACCTGCACCATTCTCTGTGTGGAAAATCTTCTCCTCCAAACCCTTTTCAGTTTTTTCCTCTTCCATTTCCTATTTATGCCCTCCAGAACACAGAACGTAGAACATGACAGTGCAGTACAGGCCCTTCAGCCCTCAATGTGCGCCAACCTGTGGAACCAATCTGAAGCCCATCTAATCTTCCCTACTCCATTCTCATCCATATGCCTATCCAATGACTGTGTAAATGCCCTTAAAGTTGGCGAGTCTACCACTGTTTCAGGCCATGAATTCCATGCCCTGACTATTCCGAGTAAAGATTCTGGATTAGTGGTGCTGGAAGAGCACAGCAGTTCAGGCAGCATCCAAGGAGCAGCGAAATCGACGTTTCGGGCAAAAGCACTTCATCAGGAATAAAGGCAGTGAGCCTGAAGCGTGGAGAGATAAGCTAGGGGAGGGTGGGGTGGGGAGAAAGTAGGATTGAGTACAATAAGTGAGTGGGGGAGGGGATGAAGGTGATCGGTCAGGGAGAAGAGAGTTGAGTGGATAGGTGGAAAAGGAGACAGGCAAGTAGGGCAAGTCTAGACAAGTCATGGGGACAGTGCTGAGCTGGAAGTTTGGAACTAGGGTGAGGTGGGGGAAGGGGAAATGAGGAAACTATTGAAGTCCACATTGATGCCCAGGGATTGAAGTGTTCCGAGGCGGAAGATTATGCGTTCTTCCTCCAGGCGTCTGGTGGTGAGGGAGCGAGAGTGAAGGAGGCCCAGGACCTCCATGTCCTCGGCAGAATGGGAGGGGGAGTTGAAATATTGGGCCACAGGGCAGTGTGATGGATTGGTGGGGGTGTCCTGGAGATGTTCCCTGAAGCGGTCTGCTAGGAGGCGCCCCCAGTCTCCCCAGTGTAAAGGAGACCACATCGGGAGCAACGGATACAATAAATGAAATTAATGGATGTGCAGGTAAAACTTTGATGGATGTGGAAGGCTCCTTTAGCGCCTTGGATAGAGGTGAGGGAGGAGGTGTGGGCACAGGTTTTACAGTTCCTGTGGTGGTAGAGGAAGGTGCTAGGATGGGAGGGTGGGTTGTTGGGGGTGTAGGCGTGGACCTGACCAGGTAGTCACAGAGGGAACAGTCTTTGCGGAAGGTGGAAAGGGGTGGGGGGGGGGAAATATGTCCCTGGTGGTGGGGTCTTTTTGGAGGTGGTGGAAATGTCGTCGGATGATTTGGTTTATGCGAAGGTTGGTAGGGTGGAAGGTGAGCACCAAGGGCGTTCTGTCCTTGTTACGGTTGGAAGGGTGTGGTGTGAGGGCGGAAGTGCGGGATGTGGACGAGATGCATTGGAGGGCATTTTTAACCACATGGCAATGGAAATTGCGTTCTCTAAAGAAGGAGGCCATCTGGTGTGTTCTGTGGTGGAACTGGTCCTCCTGGGACCAGATACGGCAGAGGCAGAGGAATTAGGAATATAGGATGGCATTTTTGCAAGAGGTAGGGTGGGAAGAGGTGTAATCCAGGTAGCTGTGGGAGTCAGTGGGTTTGTAAAAAAAATATCACTGTCAAGTCGGACGTCATTAATGGAGATGGAGAGGTTCAGGAAGGGGAGGAAGGTGTCAGAGATGGTCCAGGCAAATTTAAGGTCAGGGTGCACGAGGTGGCGCCAAAACAGTCATCAAAGTAGCGGAGTGGTGGGGAGTGGTGCCAATATAATTGCAAAAGATCAATTGCTCTACATAGCCAACAAAGAGACAGGTGTAACTGGGGCCCATACGTGTGCACATGGCTACCCCTTTGGTCTGGAGAAAGTGGGAGGATTCGAAGGAGAAATTGTTAAGAGTGAGGAATAGTTCGGCCAAACGAATGAGAGTGTCGGTGGAAGGGTACTATTGGGGACGTCTGGAGAGGAAAAATTGGCGGACTTGGAGGCTCGTGTCATGGTGGATGGAGGTGTAGAGGGATTGGGTATATATGGTGAAGATGAGGCGTTGGGGGCCGGGGAAACGGAAGTCTTGGAGGAGGTCGAGGGCGTGGGTGGTGTCTCGAACATATGTGGGAGTTCCTGGACTAGTGGCGATAGGACAGTGTCGAGGTAGGTAGAGATGAGTTCAGTGGGGCAGGAGCATGCTGAGACAATGGGTCGGCCGCGGTGGTCAGGCTTGTGGATCTTGGGAAGGAGGTAGAACCACCTATGCCCAGTGGAAATATGAAGGACAATGATACAAATATTTCTGCTCGTGTTCCTGCTACTAACGTTCTGGGATACACTTGTTCAGGAACTCAGGCTTTCTCTACCTTTGTGTTCTAAGACCTCCAGTACCACCTCTCCTGTAATCGGGACTCTTTACAAGCCATCACTGTTTCTTTCCCTTTGTTTCCTAGTCTTTGTCCACAGTATGTTCTGACATGAAGCGCCCATTTAGGCTCTCTCCCACCTCTTGTGGTTCGACACTTGGATGGCCTCACTGATCATTGAGGAGTCCTAGTGTCTCTCCAGTTGCTTTTTTGTACTTGTGTGTTGTAGAAAATTCTTCGCATTCTACTTAAACTTGTCTGCCAAATCTATCTCATTCCCCCATGTATTTTTCCAGGTTATCCAGCCTCTCCATTTCTGTCGAACCCTCCAGTATCAGTAACATCTTCATCAATCTTTGCTCCATTTGCAGTTTCAGGAAATGCTTCCCAGATCAGGATGATCAGAATTCTATGCAACGTTCCAAAGCTGTGCTGATTATCCCTAATCAATCCTTGTCGTTGCAAATGCATGTAACTCCTGTCCCGCAGAATCGCTTCCAACAACGTCTGCATCACTGACATCAAACTAATTGGTGTTGATGTCCCTGACTTTCCCCTGCAGCTTTTCCTAAACACTGGCACAACCTTAGCCACCCTCCAGGCTTCCAGATCATCACCCACGGCTATCAGTGATAGAAATATCTCTTTATGGAGCCATACAATTTCATCCTGAGCTTTCTGCAATATCCTGGGATATACTTGATTAGTTCCCAAGGATTTGTCCATCTTATATGCATCTTAGAACCTTCAGTACCTCCTGTCCTGTTAAGTGGAGTCTTCTGAAGACGTCACTGTTCCTTATTCCCTGACTTCCCCAGCATTTCTCCAAGTTAAGTTCAAACGTGAAATTTTTGTTCAGGATCTCACCCATGTCCTGTGTTTCCACACTTGGATGGCCCCATTCATCGTCAAGGAGCCATATTCTGCCCCTAGTTAATCTCCTGAAGAATATACTTGAAGAATCTCTTTGGATTTTCCTCAGCCTGATCTGCCAATGCTTTTGTGGTCCCCTTTGTGCCCTCCTGATTTCCCTCTTAAGTGAATTTCTCCACCCGCTATGTTCTTCAATGGGTTCCCTTAATCCAGCTGCCTATATATATGACACGTGCCCCCTTTTTGTTGACCAGAGCCTCAGTACTCCCAGTTGTCCATTGTATCCCATTTGTGTCAGCATTGTCCTGCACACTAACAGAAATATGGTGTCCCTGAACTCTCATTTTATCGCTCTTTTGAAAGCTTCCCACCTGCCCGACGTCCCTTCACCTGCAAATAGCCTCCACAATCAATTGCCAAAAGCTCTTCACTAATACCTTCTGGATTGCGGCAAGAATAATTTTGATCTTTAACTTGTGGACCAGGCTTGTGTTTTTCCATCGCTATTTTCAAACGAATACAATTGTGCTCACTTTGCCAATGTGTTGCCCCACTAATGCCTCAGTCCCTTTCCCTACCTTGTTCCCCAAGGGGAGGTCAGGTTTTACTCCTTGCTGCAGTCCAACCATTTACATTCTGACTGAGACATTTTTCTTGTACATGCCTAACAAATCCCACCCATTCAAGCTCTGAGCACTCTGGCATTCCCAGACTAGGTTTGGAAAGTGACAATCCCCGACCATTCCAACCCTATCATTCTTACAGATATTTGATATCTCCCGATATATTTGCTGCTCAAACTCTCGCAAACTGTTGGGGGCCTGTAGTGAAGTCATATCAAACTGATGACCCATTCCCATTTCTCAATTGCACTATTACAGCTTCAATGGGCGTTCCCCAGGAATATCCTTTCTAAGTGCTGCATTGATATTTCACTGATCAAAAACTCCACCCCTTTATCTCACCTCCTGTTCTATCCTCCCTATGGAATCTGTACCCTGGAACATTGAGCTCCCAGTCCTGTCCCACTCTCAGCTGTGTTTCTGCCATATCTATGGTATTCCAGTCCCATGTTCTCATCCATGCGCCGACTTCATTTGCCTTAATTGTTAGGCCTTTTATTTTGAAATAAATGTACTTTAATCAATCAGTTTTCCCTCAATGTCTGCTATGCTCTTTCCTGATGTTTCTACTTAAGATCCTGTCTTGAAATTCTGTCCCCGCCTCTACCTTCAGACTGCAGCCTGGCACCAACCACCTCACTGTGGGCAACACCCTCACCTTTCATGTTATTTGCAAACCTGCTAATGATACCTTCTGCTTTCACATCAGAGTGATGAATGTATATAATAAACAGCAACGGCTCCCGCACAGATCCATTTGGTACACCGGTTGGTGAAAGAATTTCAATCGTAAAAACAGCCCTCCACCAGTTGTGGATCCTGTTTGCCAAATTGCCTTGGATCCCATTGGTCTGTTTGACCAGCCTTCTATGTGGGATCTTGTCAAACAACGTAATGAACTCCATGTAACCGACATCATCTGCACAGCCCTCATCAAAATCCTCAATCGTAATTTCAAATAAAAGTCTCTGCTGAATTTGGGAAAGTACTTACTCTACCAAATCTATTATGAGTATCCCTAATCAATCTCTGCCTTTCCATATTTTGATTCATTCTGTTCCTCAGAATTGTGTCCAATAATTTACCTCCCCCTGCTGTCAGACTCTCTGCTCTGTAATTGCCTGGCCTATCCCTGCTGCCCTTCTTGAACAAAGGAACCATATTAGCGATCCGCCAGTCATTCAGCACTTCACCTGTGGCCAGCAAAGTATTAAATATATCCACCAGGGCCCCAGAAATCTCCTCCCTTACCTCCCATAGCAGCGTGGGATACATTTAATTGGGCATTGGGGATTTCTCCACCTTTAAGCCTGTGAAAGCATTTCATGCCTCCTCCTTATTGATCTTAATATGTTTGAGAAACTCCCCATCCCAACTGAAATATGCGGCTACAATGCCCTACACCTGTGTGAATACAAATGGGAAGCATTCGTTGAAGACCTCACCTACTTCCTCTGGCTCCATGTCCCTTTGGTTGTCCCTTTGGTTTCTAACAGGCCCCACACTTTCCCCAGTAACACTCTTATTCTAACTATACTGCTAAAATACCTTGTGGCTTTTCCTTAACACTATCTACCAAGGATGTTTAATGGCTATTGTTTGCCCTTCATTTTTAAGGAGCCCCCTTGCACACTCTATACTTTTGAATGGCTTCACCTGAGTTTATTGCACTGTATTTTCTTTATCAAACTCAAGATGTCGCTTAACCAGTATTCGCTGGACTTGATGCCTTTACTATTCCATTGTCAGGACCACACTGGTCATGAATTCCCTCTGTATCACCTTAACATACTCTCATTTTCTCAATATAGAGCCAACTGCAGATTGTCCTCCCAGTCGCTGTTTGCCAGATCCTCTCTAATGATGGTGATACTGATAGGAGACTCAGTTGTGAGGGGGACAGACAGGAGACTGTGTGGTTGCAGAAGAGACCCCAGGATGGTGTGCTGCCTCCCGGGTACCAGGGCAAGGGTGTCTCTGAGTTTTTACTGAAAATTCTGAAGTGACAGGGTAAATACCCAGAGGTCATTTTGCACATCGGTCCACATGACATAGTTAGTCAAGGGGATGAGATCCTGTGAAATATGTACAGGGAGTGAGGAAAGAAGTTAAAAAGCAGGATCTCGAGAGTTGTGAGCTGAGGAGCTATTGGAGGGGTAGAGTTTTCAGTTATTCATTGGGATCTCTTCTGGGATAGAGGTAAACTGAAGAAGGGGGAAATGGGTTTGACTTGAACCAGAAGGGCACCAGTATCCCTGGGTGGAGATTTGCTTTTCTTACCCTGGAGGGTTTAAACTAGTTTGGCAGGGGTTTGGACTCTGAGTAAGAGAGGTACCATCAACCAGTTAGGGGAAAATACATCAGCCATCAAAAGCATGTTTCCTATCCCGGATATCCGGGGCACAGTACAGGGAGGGAAAAGACTTATGGTTTAAAGGACATTTAATTCAACACACGAGGTCTGACTGGGAAGGCAGACGAGCTCAGAGCATGGATTGGCTCTGGAGACTGGGATATTATAGCCATAATAGAAACCTGGCTGAGAGAAGGGCAGGACTGGCAGCTCAGTGTTCCAGGATACAGAAGATACATGCGTGACAGAAGGACAAATAAGTGAGGAGGGGCAGCTGCCTTATTGATAAGGGAGGACATAACAACCGTGCTTAGATAGGATACTCTTTCGGGGTGATCAAATGAGGTCTTATGGTTAGAAGTTAGAAACAAAAAGCGGGTGGTCAGTCTGCTGGGATGGTGTTCTGGATCCCCAAATAGCCAGCGGTTACTAGAGGAGCAGATGTGAAGAGAGATTCCAGGTACCTATAGAAATAATAGAATAGTATTGGTTGTAGATTTTAACTTCCCCTGTATTGACTGGACCACCCAGATTGTAAAAGTCCAGTGTGGGGTGGAATTTGTCAAATGTGTCCAAGAACGTTTCCTAGATCAATATGGAGAGGGCCCCACTCTACTCAGGCAGCTGAAAACGCGACCTTCCCTCAGAAAACGAGGTCGGGCAAGTGACTGAAGTGTCAGTCAGACAGCACTTTGGGTCCAATGACCACAACTGTCCTCTTTTTTAACACAGTTATGGAAAAAGATCAGGCAGGTCCACAGATTAAGGTCATAATCTGGAGCAGGGCCAATTTTGGGACTATTTGGCAGGATCGAGCAGAGGTCGATTGGATTAATTGAAAATCACACAACACCAGGTTATAGTCCCACAGATTTAATTCAAACACCAGCTTTCGAAGTCCAGTTGATCATTCTGAAAGATGAAAACTTAAACTAAATTTGTTTGGCATTACATTTCATGACACTGCAATCCTGTTGTTATAAATTCTGGGCCTATTTATTGTGCTCCACAACCACCTGATGAAGGGGCAGCACTATGAAACCTAGTGCCTCCAAATAAACCCTCTGAACTGTCAGCTGGTGTTGTGTGATTTTTAACATTGTCCATCCCAGTCCAACACCAGCTCCTCCACATCATGCTCCCATCCACTGGGTGAGTCTGTTTGAAGGAATTGGAATGACTGGCAAATGGGAGGCTTTTAAAAGTGCGATCTCAAGAATCCAATGTGTACCTGTCAGAGTGAAGGGAAAAGCTGGCAGGTTTAGGGATCCCTGGCTGATGGGGGATATTGAGGTTCTGTTCAAGAAAAAAAAGGCGGCACACATTTTCTTCAATGTTCCCATATCTACGTAACCTCTTCCAGTCCTAAAGACACAATAACACAGTGGAGACTCGACAATCCTCTCCGGTCCCTGCAGCACTCCCGATAACCCACTGAAAGCCTGTGATTCTCCCGATCCAGTTCTCGCAAGACTCACTCTCTGTGTGACATCATCCCATCGCGAACACCCACCCTTTCAGTATCCGCCCCGCCTGTATCTCCACCCATTTACGCATCTCCATAACCTTCTCCAGTTCTCACACCCCTACCTGTGTAAACTCACCCTCCCCTACAACCCTTTCCACTTTGACCAAGCTGAAGGAGGTTACTAATGCTTTCTTTTCTGTGAAACTGTCTCCAACCAAAATTATTGCCCTTCTGGATAATCTGTCAGAATCCACACCCTTCATATCGAAATAATCTGCAGATGTAAAATGTCCTATACCTATAAACATCGTCAGTCACGACTACCCTCCATATCTATTTAGTCTTCCAGTCTATACAGCCCACTCTATCTCTGTCATCTGCTTCATTCACTGAAATTCCTCCCTGTCTGTGTAAACCGCTCCATCCTACTAACACTCTTCTCGTTGTAGACTGCTCCACCCCTCATAACCTCTCCATCTTCATGAACACGTGTAGACCGTACAGCTCTCCACATTTCTGTAACACCCTGTGGTTCTATGTGCTCCATGTGAAACCACCTCCATTCCCCACAACGCTCCCAGTCTGTGTCGTCTTCTCCAGATCAGATCATTGCTGTCTGTGTTACATCCGACAATCCTAGTAAACCTCCCTAATGTATCTATTCATTCAGATCCCATCCTCTCCAGCCTCCTGAAACCCCCTCCTGCCATTGTAATCCTCCCTTTTTAGAACACAGAACAGGACAACACCGTACAGGTCCTTCAGCGCTCAGTGTTGTGTCAATCTTTTATCCTACTATAAGATCAATCTAACCTGCAGACCATTGAAACAAAGAAAATCACAGCACAGGAGCAAGCTCTTCAGCCCGCTATGTCTCCGCTGGTCCAGATTCTCTGTCTAAATCCGTCGCCTATTTGGTGACGATCTGTATCCCTTTGCTCCCTGCCCATTCATGCATCAGTCTGGATATATCTTAACTGACGCTATAATTCCCGCCTGTAGCATCTCCGCTGGCAAAGAGTTCCAGGCCCCCATACCCTCTGCATAAAGATCTTTCCAGCGTATCTGCCCTAAACTTTTACCCTCTCACTGTGAACTCGTGACTCCATGTAATTGAGTTCCACACTCTGGGTGAAAAATGCTTCTTGCTGTCCACCTTGTCTACGTATCCCATGATTTTGCAGACCTCAATCAGGTCCCCAGTCAAACTTCGTCTTTTTAATGAAAATAATCCCAAACTATTCAATCTCTCCTTATTGCTAACGCCCTCTATACCAGGCAACATCCTGATGAACCTCCTCTGCACCCTCTCCAAAGTATGCACATCCTTTCTGTAATGCGGACACCAGAACCATACGTAATATTCTATACCAAAGTCCTATACAACTGTAACATGACCTGACAACTCTTGTACTCAATACCACGTCCAATGAAGGAAAGCATGCCATATGCTGCCTTGACCACTTTACTGACCTGCGTTACCACATTCAAGGATCAACGGACCTGAATACCCAGATCTTAATTTTCCCCAGGACCTTCCCATTTACTGTGTAATTCACTTTTGAATTGGATCTTCCGAAATGCATCACCTCGCATTTGCCTGGATTGAACTCCATCTACCCTTTCTCTGCCCGCCTCTCCAATCTATCTATATTCTGCTGTATTATCTGACATTCCCCTTCACTGTCTCCTACTCCACCAATCTTAGTGTCATCTGCAAACTTGCTAATCAATGAACCGATACCTTCCTCCAAGTCTACCAACATTCAACTCCTCAACACCACCACCCCCTTTACAGGGGAAGGATCCTGACCCTAACAACCACGAGAGACTGACTGACCATGTCCAAGCTCCCGGAGTGGGATCTGAGACTCCCCTTGACTCCCTGTGCTAGGCACCGTGACTGACTGTGGACAATGATACCAAGCTCCCTGGGTTTGTGTTTGCACTAAACACCAAGACAATGCAGGAGGCGGGTGAGCCTGGTAGCTCTAGCTGAGGGGTAACACTGCTAAAGGCAGGGTGAGGGAAGACAATAATTATGTGAACATTCAATTCAGCACAAAGTGAATCTGTACAAACACGGAGTGAGCAGCCCAGAGGGACAGTCCATGAGTTGGGTGTGTATCCCTGAGCAAAGTGTCCTTGCAGCAGCATTGAGTGCATACAAACACGGAGTGAGCAGTTCAGAGGAACAGGCCATGACCTGGGTGTGACCCTGAGCACAGTGTCCTTGCAGCAGCATTGCAATGAGAGCTGTCAGTGCACTCTGAGCTGCAGCATTGAAGTACAGAAGCGTACTGTCAGTGGGTCGGAGATCTGCTGGGATGGCATGGTGAGGCTGACGTGTCAGATGCCAACATTGGAGGATATGTAGTACATGCAGCTTTGGTCTGTGCAGTGTCCCCTGAGACGCTGGTGTCCAAGACAGAAGGCCACAGGAGTGAGGGTCATGATGGCGTCACCAGATACCAGCTCTAACATTCATGTCAAATTGTCCATATTGAGTTTCCCCACAGTGGGAGCGAGGACCTGAACCTGAAAATTAATGAGGAGAGATCTGCATGAATGTGGCTGCTGATCATCAGGAGTTATTCAATCAGCAATTGGCCACTATCTTGCTGAAATCTTGTCTTGAACTGTACAGCACAGGAACAGGCCCTTCGGCCCACTAAGTTACACTGATACTTGATGTCTTTAGAAGTTATAAAATGTTGCATATCATTATATTCCCTGCTAACTCATGTACATATTAAGATACCATCATTGCTGTTATATATTCTTCTACAACCTCTTCCATCAGTGCATTCCAGGCACTTTCACATTCTGTCTGGAGCACAGCAAAAAAAAACTTGCTTCTCATATCTCCTTTAAATAATCCCCAATTACCTAAAACTTATGCCCCCTAGCAATTAATGTTCCTACTCTGGGGAACAAAAAGACTGCAACTGTCTATTCTATCCAAACCTCTCATAATTTTGTAAACCTGTAACAGGTTCCACTTATGTCTAATATCCTCTAAACAAGACAACATCCTAGTAAATGGTTTTCAAACCCTGTCCAATACTTCGACATCCTTTTGCTGATCTGGTAATCAGTCCTGCACACAATATTCTAAACGATGCCAAAATATAGTCCTATTCAGATGCAACATGTAACAATCTTTCCCTGTGTTGCCACTTCCAGGGAACTATGGACCTGTATCCCCAAATCCCTTCAATGTTGAAGCTACTTAGAGGTCTTTCATTTCTTGTATATTTCTCTCCTGCAGCAGACTTTCTCAAAGGTATCAACTCGCAATTGCTTATTTTAAATTACATTTGGTTTTTCTGCATCCAAGTCTCCAGCCCACGTATATCCTGCTGCATCATTTGCCAATCACCATGACAACCCGCAACTCCCCCAATCTATTCACGCATACCCATACCGAAAAAATACACCCTTCCACCACTACTGACTGCTATGACCAAGCAGTCCTCTGTCTATGTTACTGACTGACCGCTGATCCTAGTTCACATCCCCTTCTGTATGTGCCTGCTGTAAGGAACCATATCAAAGGCCTCGCAGAGGTCCAGATGGCCAACATCCAGCTCCATGCCCTCATCAATCCACTTTCTCAAAATATTCAATCACGTTTGTGAGACACATTTTCCCCCCACACAAAACCATGTTGCCCATTGTGAATAACTCCACATTTTTCCAACTGTGAGTCAGTCATATCAGTAAGAACCTCTATTATTTTCCTTACCACTGATGTAAGGCTCACCGAGCTGAAATTTCTGGAATTATCCGTGTTGCCCTTCTTCAACCAAGGAGCAACATTGGCTTTTTTCAAGTTCTCTGGAACCTGTGCTGTGACGGAAGAGCAAAAAAAATCTGTGCACGAAGTCTCAGCAATTTCCTCCCTCGATCCCCTCAGTATTCTGGGATTAATCCCATTATTTCCTGGAGACTTGTCGACCTTAATATTTTTCAAAACACCCAACACAGCCTCCATTTTTAATATCAAAATGACACAGGATATCAGCATATGGGCGACACCGTGGCACAGTGGTTAGCACTGCTGCCTCACAGCGCCAGAGACCCGGGTACAATTCCCGACTCAGGCGACAGACTGTGTGGAGTTTGCACATTCTCCCCGTGTCTGCGTGGGTTTCCTCCGGGTGCTCCAGTTTCCTCCTATAGTCCAAAAAATGTGCAGGTAAGGTGAATTGGCCATGCTAAATTGCCCGTAGTGTTAGATAAGGGCTAAATGTAGGGGTGTGGGTGGGTTGCGCTTCGGCGGGTAGGTGTGGACTTGTTGGGCCGAAGGGCCTGTTTCCACACTGTAAGTAATCTAATCTAATCCATCTCTTGATTCACCACCCACCATGTTCTCCTTCTTTGTGAATACAAATACAAAGTATTCATAAAAGACTTACCCCCTTCCTCCAGCTCCACGCATTAATTCCCTGCTTTTTCCTTGATCGGGCGTACTCTTTCCTTGGCTACTCTGTTCCTCCTGATAAACTGCTTTGGCATTTTCCTTAATCCTGTTTATAAAGACATTGCATCGTGCTTTTTCGTCCTCCCAATTATTTTTCTTTCCGTTTTTCCTGTCTTTTATCATGTTTTTCGAGGCTTCTGAGTGTCTTCAGTTCCCAAACTCTTAGATGTGCTTCCTTGTTCTTTTTGACTGAACTGACGATTTATCTTGTCATTAAACTTTCCCAAATCATGCCATCCTTACCACCCTGACTCCATGACCAGATCTCACATCCCTGAATATCGTAACATCGAGAAGGGTCAGATGGGCTTCTCAGACAACTCTCACAGATTCATCATAATCGCCCCCATTGTTGAGGTCCTTTAAGCCTTATTTGAAACTCAGAACCATATACAGACATTCGACAGTTTATATTCCTTGCTTTTTATATTCCTTATTTTACTTTTCCTTCTCTGGTCTGAAAAGAAATTTGCTAAAGATGACTTGATATTTTTTGACAGTATCATTTCACAAACACTGGTTGCTTTCTAATTTCGTTTTGGATCTCACCCCTCCATATTCCGCACTCCTCTCGGCATTCTGTAGTATTACGTTCCCGTTGTGTGATGTAAGGTTTCCTGTTCTGTCTTTGTATTCCTAGATTTCAAGGGGGCTCTGGATTTAGCTGCCTGACCCTTTTCAATTTGAGAACACATTTTCTTACAACCACTTTAATCTCCTCTCAGACTACCTGCCACTGCTCTGATTCTGATTTATCTTCTCGTTACTTGTTTCTGTTTACTTGAAGAAACAAGGTTAGACAGTGCCTTCTTAGTCTCGCTTTGTCCTTTACAATACTTACGTTAAAACCAAATGAATTATGATCACTATTCCCTAAATATTGTCCTTTTCTTTCCAGATGGCAATGGCTCAGTGCTACCTGAGAAAATGTCAATGTACTCATACCTGCTGCTGAGTATCCGCGGTGGAGGGAGGGAGTCGTTGTGGATGGGGACCATTTATTTCGGCTGCTCAGTCTTTAATCGCGTCAAACTGAGTGCTTCTGGAGTTGCACTCATCAAACAAGTGGAGATTATTTGATCATACTCCTGATTTGAACCTTGGAGATTTTGGACAGGCTTTGGCAAGCCAGGAGAAAAGTTACTTGCTGCAGGATTCCTAACTTCTGATTTGATATTCCCACCATAGCATTGAAATGGTCTTGGGTTAACCTGAGAATGTTAGTGCAAATGGATTCATCATTGGTACTGCCTTTGAATGTTGATTGCCGCTGATGAGATGATTACGATGGTCATTGTTTGACATTTATGTGGCACAGATGTTACTTGTCACTTGTCACTTGTCAGCCCCGAAGCCTGGCTGCTGTCCAAGTCTCGCTGCATTTTGACTGATTTTTGTGATCTTAGGAGTTGGGAATTGTAAACTCATGAGCCAACCTCATCACATCTGATCATATGAAGCAGTGAGCTTGCAGATAGCTGGTTTTCCAAAGTCCCTGCTGCCTTAGTTCTTCTAGATGGCAGTGAGTTGAGAAGGTACTGGAGCAGTATACACTGGTATTGCTGCGCATCAGTGGGAAATGGATGGATAGCCGTGGAAGTGATAGTTATTAAATTGGCTGAAATTTGACTTCAGATTAAATTGCAAGAATAAACATCACAGGTTTTGGGGAGTTAGTAGATGAATTCCCAACCTCTGACCTGCTCTTAAAGGCAGTGTTATTAATATGGTTAGTTCAGGGCAACTCCTAGTCAATGATGGCACCTAGGATGCTGATAGACACTGTGTTGGGGCCTCAGTAATGGGAACTCAGTGATGGGAATGCTATTGAAAATCAAAGAATGATGGTTTGATTCGTTAGTGATATATTTGTCTCATGTTTGAGTGTCGTGAGCATTACTTGCTGTTTGTCAGACAAAACCCGGATGGTTTCCAGGTCTTGTTGCATTTCAGCATGGCCTGTTTCAGGAATGGTATAATCAGTGACCATTCCCCCATCTGACCTTATGATGGAGAGAGGGTCATTGCAGCAGCTGGAACTGGTTGAGCCTCAGACACTCTCTTTCCTTAGGAATGGCTGCAGAACTTTCCTGGAGTTCCAGTTACTCACACTGGAAACATGCATTATTGTTGTTGGGAATAATTCCCACCAGAAGAGTACTTGCCCCAGATTCTGATTAAGTATAGTTTTACTCGGGCTCCTATTGTCACACGCTGTTAAATGGTGACTCGATGTTAAGAGTAATTACTCTCACTGCCCCTTTGGAGTTCCACTCTTTTAAATTGAGCTTGCAGTGGGTTCAGGATCTGAGTGAGCCTGACGGGTCACTACCTGAATGACACTGAGCAGATTATTGCTGATTGATCCCATTATTGCTGACACTTTCTATCACATTTCCATGGTAGACCGTACACCGATGGGTCAGTGACTTGCTGCAACGCAAGGGCCTTGCTTTTTGATCACAGGATACAGGCGGGCAGTTTATCACATTGTTGGTAGGTGTCAGTATTATTGCTGTAATGGAACAGCTTGGCTCGAGATTTGTCAATCTCTGGAGTTAAGTCACAGTTTACAGTGTCCCAGACATTTTTTGACATTGTGTGGAGTGAATCGAATTGTCTGAAGATTGGGGTCAGTGATGCTGGGGCCTACTGAAGGAGGGTGAAATGGATCATCTGCTCAGCCCATCTGGTGAAAGTTGTTACAAATGCAGCAGCTTTATTTTATTCCTGATGTGCTGGGCTCCCCAATAATGGGTGATTTCATTGTTGAAGAGCAGCAGCCTCCTCCTCCAGTGGTCTCTTTCATTGTCCACTATCTTTTATAACTGCATGTGGCAGGACTGCAGGGATAGATCTGAATAATTGATAGTGGGATCATTGAGTTCTGCCCATCACTTGCTGCTTGTGCTGTCGGAATACAAGTCGTCCCGTTTTGCAGCTGAAGGCAGTAAGAGTTTCTCCAGGTTGTCCCACGTCTCCAGGTCTGGCTGGTGCTGCTCCCAGCATGTTCTTCTGCACTCAACACTGACCCAGTTACTGTAGAGTGGAAGATACATTGGGAGTGATGGTTACTGTACAGTGGGAGGTATGTCGGGCCGTGACGGTTACTGTACAGTGGGAGGTATGTCGGGCCGTGATGGTGACTGTAAAGTGGGAGGCATGCCGGGGTGTGATGGATACTGTACAGTGGGAGGTATGTCGGGCCGTGATGGTTACTATACAGTGGGAGGTATGTCGGGCCGTGATGGTTTCTGTACAGTGGGAGGTATGTCGGGGTGTGATGGATACTGTACAGTGGGAGGTATGTCGGGCCGTGATGGTTACTGTACAGTGGGAGGTATGTCGGGCCATGATGGTTACTGTACAATGGGAGGTATGTCGGGCCGTGATGGTTACTGTACAGTGGGAGGTATATCGGACCATGTCCAGTTACTGTACAGAGGGAGCTATGTCGGTCCACGAAGTGGACTGTATGAGTTGTGCAGAACATGTTTCTGCTGCTTCCGATGGGCCATTGTAGTTCATGGATGCATCGTCCTTAGTTGCTTACTCCGTTTAAAGTCTGTACAATTCAGCGCATGTCATGGTGAGAAGTGTCTGGAAAATGTGAAGTTAACCCTTGCTCCCCATAAGGACTGTGCAGTGAACATTGTTACCGATATATGAAATGGAGGGGTGTATCTGCAGCAGGCAGATCAGTGATGATGTGGTCAATTATAGGTTTCCCTTTTATTGGTTCCCCATAACCTGCCGCAGAGCAGTCTAGCTGCTGCAGGATCCAGCATCAATGCTGAGCGATATGATTATATTAGATTCCCTGCAGTATGGGAACAGACCTTTCGTGCCAACCAGTCCACATCAACCCTCCAAAGAGCAATCAATGGCTAATTCACCTGAGCTGCACATCTTTGGACTGTGGGAGGAACCCCCCGCCGACAGGGGGGTAATGTGTAAACTCCACATAGGCACTTGCCCAAGTCTCGAATCGAAAGTAGATCCCTGATACTGTGAGGCAACAGTGCTAACCACAGAGCCACCATGCGGCCCTATACTGACTATATGCCAAGGAGCTGCCCTCTTCTGCCTGGCTGTGTCAATTCAGTGGGACAGAACCTACCAGAGAGGATGGTGATGTTACCTGGGACATTGTCCTGTTCACATTATCTTGCTTTCCAGACAATATCTGATTGTTATTTGATTAGTCTGTGAGAATATACAAAAGGTCAATTTATATATTGTATAGTGAAGAGTTAATGTCACTTTATTTCTTACATATTTTAATTGAACCAAACATCATTGTTTTTCAGTTGGAAACAATTGAAGTGAACAATAATTGATTCACCAGAGCGCACACCTAATTATTACACAATTCAGTGACTGAAGTAAACAGCTGATTCATGTTCAGATCAGTGAACACACCATCTTGCAGGCAGCAAAGCTGTTGGAAATGACTTTGAGAAAAAGCCTGAATTCAGACACTGTGTTACTGGCCCTCACCACGACCTCCAAAACACTGGCCATCGCCAAAATCTGTCCAGTGAGCTTCCAAACTGGAGCTGAGCAATCCCTCAAAATAGACTGGTTAGAGATACACCTGAACAACGGGGAGTGGTGTGTGGTGCAGACTGGTCAATGGACTAGCACATGGCGCTGGTCCAGATGCAGTTCAACATTTGTTAAAATGACCTGTAAACAGCCATGTCTTGCAAGTATATCTCTTCTGTGTGCCTCCTAATCTCTGTAATTCTGCACCTTGCACTCAATCCTGAATGAAGGTGTTATAAAGGTAATGGCACTTTACATTCTGTCCCTCATAAACCATATCCAGTGTATGTTAGCCCCACAATGTCAATATACAAACAGAATTGTGCAGCTCCATCGATGCACAGGGTGATCCCAGCCCAACGTCCTTGTTTATGACTTGAGTTGGAAATCTCTGTGTAAACGTTTGCAGTATTGTTCTAATCATTAACAGCAAAGTCGCTTTGCTGAAGGTCCGACGTCCTTTCATAATACCAACTTTTAGATTGTCCAATAACACAAAATCCACCCATTTATTCTGTATACTGTTATAACAACAATATAATGAAAACAGTGCCCAACTCACAAAAAGGAACATTGGAATGATGAATCTCATTCCCACACCCAAGACCACATTATTATTAAGTGCAAGAACTTTGAAAATATGCAATTATTTTCCTTTGTATTAATGTTGTGAACCAATAGTCGACTCTCTTGCTCCTCAGATGCTGCCTGAACGTCTGTGCTTTTTCAGAACCACATTTTTTTTACTTTGATCTTCAGCATCTCTAGTCCTCACTTTCTCCCTGGTAATATTCATTCATAATCATTTTTTTTGGGTTAACAATATCACTGTGTGTTTAAACATGTCAATCATTTATGAATACATTTTGAATTGCTTATGTCTGTCTCAGAGCTCAGTAATGTTGGGTGTAAATGTCAATGTCTGTGTGATGCTTGGTATGTAGGCCATGCCTCTGAGAGACTGACAGGTTATCCTTTCAGCTGTTCACAACAAGCAAGTTATGGACTGAACCCAACCAGCCTGAGCTCACAAAACCTAAAGCATAGTGTCCAGCATTGTGCATGTTTGGACAATATTAATCATTTTTATTTATTCATAGAATATGATTGGGTCAGTGTTTATTGTCAGTCCCTTGTTGTCCTTGAGAAGGTGGTGGGGAGGTGCTGCACTCAACCACTGCAGTCCATGTGTTGTATGTAGACTTCCAATACCATTCGGGAGGGACCTTGAAACAGTGACACTGAAGGAACAGCAATATACTACCGAATAAGTATTGGGATGGTGAGTGGCTTGGAACAGAATGCAAACATGGTGAGGGTCCCATGTATCTGCTTCCCTTGTCCCTCTTGATGGTCGGACTTCAGAGGTACTTGGTAAGGAGCCTTGGGAAATTTCTGCAGAGCAGCGTGTAGATGGCAAGAATTGCTGCTACTTAGTTTCAGTAGATGGAGGGGTAAAGCTGAACTCACCCAGGGAAATGGGGGTGGGGGGAGGTGGTGGTATTTCATTACACCCATATTCAACATGTGTCTTATTGATGGAGGGACAGGCTTTTGGAGATCATGAAGTGAGTTATTTCTGCAGGATTCCTTGCCCCGACATATTCTTGTGGCCCATTAATTTATGTACGTCAATGTGTGGCGCTGGGAAAGCATAACAGGTCAGGCCGCATCTGAGGTAGAGGAGAGTCGATGTTTCAGCATAAGCCCTTCACAGGCGGATATGTCTTAGGAAGAAAGGTCGAGGGAGTGAGGGTTTTTTTTAATTGAAGCGAAGAAAGATGAGCGGTGACTTGATTGAGGTGCACATGATGTTGAGAGACTTAGACAAAGTGGATAGCCAGAGCATTTTCCCATGGCAGAAATGGCTATCACCAAGGGGCTTGACTTTAAGTTGACTGGAGGAAGGTTTAGAAGAGATGTCAGAGGTAGGTTCTTTATTCAGAGAATATTCAGGAACGCACCGCCAGCAGTGGTTGTAGAGTCAGATACATTAGGGATAGTTAAGAAGACTCTTGGAACGGCACATGGAAGTTATTACATTGAAGGTTATGGAGGATAGTCTGATCTTAGAGTAGGATAAAAAGGCCAGCAGAACATGGAGGGATGAAGGTCTCTAATGTGCTGTACTGTTTTATGTGCCAACTTTCACTCAGTTTGTGGATTCTCATCAGTTGGTGAATGTTTGAGGGAGTGAGGTGTACCGGGAGTGAGGTGTGTGAAGTCAGGAAGCTGTGGAGGGGCGTTAAGACCAAGACTTCCAGTTATGGTGTGCATTGTTATATTCACCTGAGTGTCAGCACAATATGTGTGGTTACCTCGACCAGAAAATACCCATCAGGTTCAGTTGTTAAAGTGATTCTTGGCTTGCTGTTTGCTCCTGGTTTCTTCAGATACATTCTGCTGGGTGGCCTATGGATTAGTATCTGACCATCCACAGACATGTACAATTTTATTTTATACTGGTAAACATGAAGGTTAATTTATTGGATATAGTTTCAGAGGGTTCACTGTGAGACAGAAGATGCTGCAGAAGATTGTCAATTGTGAAAGTTTTCACCCATTATCTGATCCAGAGGGCAGATGTTATGGAGTCTGGGGGACAAGACAGATGAATCACCATAAGTAATTTGTGTGGTGTGATTCTGACACTCCATGTCCATACATCAGCTCCCTGGGCCAGGCTGTTAATGAGGACGAATTTGTAACATCTGGTTCCTGGTCAGTCACTGGTATCTAATTTGGAAAGCATTTGCACCTACACTGAGAGCAGTGATAACCTGATGGCTAGCTTCCTCCTGTCCAAATTGCATTCCCAATGGATCTCTGTGAGGGAATGTTTGAATGACTTACCTGACCCAGGTTGGAAACTGTCTGGTCAGCTTCAGGAGCAGGCCAGTGTCTCACTCAGTGCCACAGGCAGCTTTAAGGTCCAGTAGCACTGTACCCGAATTCAGGCCTTTTGAAATCCTCTTTTAATCTCGGTTATGATGTAAAGTGATGGTTTTACTGACCTGAGCAAAAATCAGGATTTTGCCATGTTTGTGAATTGGGCAATAATCAGATATGAGCTAAAATTATTCAACTGAACAATAACTGCACCATCTCTGAAAACAATTACATTGATTCTACATTGATAGAATTAAATTTTAAAAGCAAACAACTTTTATGATTCAAGATTAATAAATGCACATTTTGCTTAGTATCGAAAAAGAACATGTTGTCTGACTATTTTGCTGATTGCAATTACACATTGAATCTCAGTATTCAAATGCATACATTGTCGCTCTATCATTTGCAAACTGATTGCATATGTGAAAATGATTGAATAATCAAATCTTCTTATTATTCTTACACATTTAAATATAATCAATTGATTTCATCTCACTGAAATGTGTGAGCTTCAGCTATTTGCCAACAATTCTATTAGTTTTAAAATAACAATGGAAAAGGATAGACCAGAACTTAAAGTTGAAGTTCTAAATTTTAGAAAGGCCCATTTTGACGTTATTAGGCAAGAACATTCAAAGTTGATGGCGGCAGATGTTCGCGGGGAAAGGGATGGCTGGAAAATGGAAAGCGTACAGAAATGAGATAACGAGAGTCCAGAGACAATATATTCTTGTTAGGGTGAAAGGAAAGGCTGGTAGTTATAGAGAGTGCTGAATGACTAAAGAAATTGAGGGTCTAGTTAAGAAAACGAAGGAAGCATATGTCAGGTACAGGTAGGATAGATCGTTTGAATCCTTAGAAGAGTATAAAGGAAGTTGGAGTATAACTAAAAAGGGAAAATAGGAAGTCAAAAAGGCGACATGAGATATCTTTGGCAAATAGGGTTACGGTGAAGCAAAAGGATTTTACAAATATATTGAGGACAAAAGGTTAAATAGAGAGAGAATAGAGCCCTCAAAGATCAGTAATGTGCCTTTGTGTGGAGCCGCAGGAGATGGGGGTGATACTAAACGAATATTTTGTATCAGTGTTTACTCAGGAGAAAGACGTGGGAGATGTCGAAATACAGAGAAATAGATGGTGACATCTTGAAAAATGTCCTTATTACAGAGGCAGAAGTGCTGATGTCTTGAAATGCATAAAAGTGGATAAATTCCCAGGACCTGATCGATCAGATTTACCCGACAACTCTGTGGGAAGCTAGCGAAGTGACTGGTGAGCCTCTTACTGAGATACTTGTAACATTGATAGTCACAGGCGATGTGCCAGAAGACTGGAGGTTGGCGAAAGTGGTGCCACTGTTTAAGAAAGGTGGTAGGAACCAGCCAAGTAACTATAGACCAGTGAGCCTGACATCAGTGGTGGGCAAGTTGTTGGAGGGAATCCTGAGGGACAGAATGTACATGTATTTGGAAAGGCAAGGACTGATCAGGGAGAGTCAAAATGGCTTTGTGCATGGGAAATCATGTCTCACAAACCTGATTGAGTTTTTTGCAGAAGTAACAAAGTGGATTGATGAGGGCAGAGCAGTGAATGTGATCTATATGGACTTCAGTAAGGCATTCAATAAGGTTCCCCATGGGAGACTGGTTAGCAAGGTTAGATCTCATGGAGTACAGGGAGAACTAGTCATTTGGTAAGAGAACTGGCTAAAAGTAGCAGACAGAGGGTGGTGGTGGAGAGTTGTTTTTTAGATTGGTGGCATGTGACCAGTGGACTGTCACAAGGATCGATGGTGGGTCCACTACTTTTAGTCATTCATATAAATGATTTCCATGTGAGTATAAGAGGTATTGTCGGTAAATGTGCTGATGACACCCAAATTGAAGGTGTAGTGGACAGCGAAGAAGGTTACTTCAGATTACAACGGGATTTTGATCAGGTGGGCCAATGGGCTGAGAAATGTTAGATAGAGTTTAATTTAGTTAAACGCGAGATGCTGCCTTTTGGGAAAGCAAATCTTAGCAGGAGCTATATTCTTAATTGTGAGGTCCAAGGGAGTGTTGCTGAACAAAGAGAACTTGGAGTGCAGGTTCCTTGTTCCTTGAAAGTCGAGTCACAAATAGATAAGACAGTGAAGAAGGCATTTGGTATGGTTTCCTTCATTGATAATAGCATTGAGTACAGTGGTTAGAAGGTCGTGTTGCGGCTGTACAGGAAGTTGGTTAGGCCACTTTTGGAATATTGTGTGCAATTCTGGTCTCCTTCCTATCGGTAGGATGTTGTGAAACTTGAAAGGGTTCTGATAAGATTTACAAGGATGTTGCCAAGGTTGGAGTGTTTGAGCAATAGGTGGAGGGTGAATAGGTTAGGGTTATTTTCCCTGGAACGTCGGCTACTGAGGGGGTGACCGAACAGAGGTTTATAAAATCATGAGGGGAATAAATGGGGAAATAGATAAGATATTTTCTCTGGTGTGGGGGAGTCCAGAACGAGAGGGCAGAGGTTTAGGTTGGGATGGAAAAATATAAAAGTGACATAAGGGGCAACTTTTTCACACACAGGTTGGTACGATTATGGAATGAACTGCAAGAGGAAGTGGTGAAGGTTGGTACAATTGCAACATTTAGATGGCGTCTGGATGGCTATATAAATAGAAAGTGTTTAGAGGCATATGGGCTGAATGCTGGCAGGTGGGACTAGATTGAGTTGGGATATCTGGTCGGCATGGACAAGTTGGATGGAAGGGTCTGTTTTCATGCGGTACATCCCTATGACTCTGTGACTCTAATTTAGCAATGACAATAATTTGACATGCACTGTCAAATAAAAAAATTGTTTTATGTTATAAAATTGTAGCATACAATTATTTGAAAACTTGTAATTTTTAGAATGAATGATAAAGAACAAAGAACATTCCAACACAGGAACAGACCCTTCAGCCCTCCAAGCCTGCGCTGATCCAGATCCCCTATTTTCTAAACCTGCCACCTATTTTCTAAGGGCCTGTATCCCTCTGCTTCCTGCCCATTCATGGATCTGGCAGATACATCTTAGATGACCCTATCGTTCCTGCCCCTACCACCTCCGCTGGCAACATATTCCAGGCTGCCACCACCCTATGTGTAAAGAACATCCCACATATATCCCTCAGACCCTAAATGTTTCCCCTCTCACTTTGGAACTCAATCACTAGGGGTCATGAGTTCAAAATCTGGCAGGAAAGCTTGGTATCCACCCTGTCTCTATCTCTCTTGACTTCGTAGACCTCAATTAGGTCCCCCTCAACCTTTGTCTTTATAATTAAAATAATCCTAATCTACCCAACCTCTTTCCATAACCAGCACCCTCCATCCCAGGCAACCTCCTGGTGACCCTACTCTGCACTCTGTTCAAAGCATGTACATCCTTTTGTTAATGTGGTGATCAGAACTATATACATTATTCCAAATGCGGCCAAACCAAAGTCGTATGCAACTGTAACATGACCTGCCAGCACTTGTACTCAACAACAGATCCAATGCAGGAAAGCTGGCCATATGCTGCCTTGAAAACTTTACTCACGTGTGTTGGCATCTTCAGGAAACAATGGACCCGAACACCCAGATCTCGCTGTAAGCCAATTTTCCCCAGGGCTTTTCTGTTTACTGTATAGTTCACGCTTGAACTGGATCGTTCAAAATGAATGACCTTGCAGTTGCACAGATTGAACTCCGTCTGCCACTTCTGTGCCCATCTCCCGAATCTATCTATATTCTGTTGTATTCTTTGACAGACCCCTTCATTATCTGCTACTCCCAACAATCTCGGTGTCATCTGCAACCTTGCTAATCAGGCGACCGATACCTTCTTCCAAATCATTGATATATATCACAAACAACAGTGGTCCCAGCACAGATTGCTGTTGTACAACACTGGTCATAGGTCACCATTTTGAGAAAGCCCCTTAAGCTACTACTTTCCGTTTCATGTTGCCCAGCCATTTCTCTATCCATCTAGATAGAACATCCTGAAACCCATGCTACTTCACCTACTTCATCAGCCTACTGTGCAGACCCGAACAAACCACCCTACTCAAGTCCCTCAGTATCTTCTCAAGCATCTTCCCTACCACTGATGTCAACCTCGGTGATCTATAATTACCTGTATTAACTCCGCTACCCTTCTTAAACAAGGGGACAACATTAGCAATTCTCCAGTCCTCCAGGACCTCACCAATATTCAAGGATCCTGCAAAGATATATGTTAAAAATCCCAATTATTTCCTCTCTCAATTCCCTGAGTAACATGTGGTAGACCCCACCCAGACCTAGGGGCTTGTCTACATTAATACCTTTTAGAATATCCAAAACCTCCTCCGTCTTTATGTCGACTTGACCCAGAGTCCTCAAAGACTATCCTTAACCTGAAAATCCATCATGTCCCTCTCCTTGGTGAATATAGATGCAAAGTACTCGTTAAGAATCACACCCATTTACTCTGACTCCATGCATAACTTTCTTCATTTTTCCTTGTGTGGGCCAAACATTCATATTTTTACCCTTTTGCTCCTTATAGGTAAAAACAAAGTTTATGGTATTTCCCTCAACTCTGTTTGCTAAAGAGATCTCATGATCACTTTTAGCCCTCTTAAATCGTCGATATTTACTGTGAAATGTGTTTAGTGAAAAGAGAATAAACACTTGTTCGTGTGAGTGGGAACTCAGACATTTTCAAAGTGTTTTGCGCCAAAACATATTTGAAATCCGTCTCAGTGCAAATAAAAGCAAGAGAAGAAACCTCTTGGGAAGAGGAATTTTCAGCCACTGTCCCCCCAAAGTACTTCTGAGGTAGAAAAGAGTGAGGGTTTGTAACAAGGGCACAACAGTAACTATGGGTGGTTTGAACATGCAAATTGACTCGGTTAATCATTTCGACAAAGATACCTTCGAATAAAGATTCATGGACGGTATGAGAGACTATTTCTGAGAGCAGGATGTCATGGAACCAACCAAAGAATAGGCTAATTTAGATTTGATATTATGTAACAGGGAAGGATTGGTGGATGAGCTTTGCCTTGGAAAGAGTAACCACAACATGCTGGAGTTTCACATTCAGATTGAAAGAGTGAAGACTGAGTCATACATGAGAGTGTTAGGGTTAGGCAATAATAATTATACTGGCCTAAAGAAGTATTTGACCTGTGTGGACTGGGGGGAGAAAAGAACAGTCAAAGACGGGACAGCTGAACAAATTTGGCAAATAATTAGGGAGATACTAAAGACCGAAGAGGAATTGCATAACGGGGAAAAGTCATTCATATCTTGGTAAGGAAGTCAAAGATAACATGAAGGTAAATCATGGGGCATATCATACTG
Source organism: Hemiscyllium ocellatum (assembly GCF_020745735.1). Lineage (NCBI taxonomy): Eukaryota > Metazoa > Chordata > Chondrichthyes > Orectolobiformes > Hemiscylliidae > Hemiscyllium > Hemiscyllium ocellatum. The sequence goes on along the minus strand of NC_083421.1, from coordinate 9,329,957 downwards.
CACAAGTTAGTCACACTGTGGAGGATTGGGCTAGCCAGTGGCCTCGTGGTGTTATAACTGTATTCTTACATGATAAACCCAGATAATTTTCTGGTGTTCTGGGTTCAACCCTGCCACAGCAAATGGCGGAGTGTGACTTCAGATCTGGAATTAAGGGACGGATGGTGGTTATGAATCGATTGGCAAGAAAAACTCACCTGGTTCACTAATGTCCTTTAGGGAAGGAAACTGCCATTCTACCATAGATTCGCCACTCTCAGACAGAAGGCATTGCTCCTTATCTCCGTTATAAAAGATCTTCTCTTGACTCTCAGGCTATGTCCTTGGGTCCTTTCTCTCCTAAAAGTTGAAGCACCTTCCCAACATCCACTCTGACCAGACAACCAGTATTCTGTATGCTTCAATTAGATCCCCCTTCATCCTTATAAACTCCAGCGAGTATAGACCTAGAGACCTCATATGTTAAGCTTTTCATTCCTAGGACCATTTTTGTGAATCTCCTCTGAACACACTCCAGGGACGGTACAACCTTCCTTAGTTATGGGCACAAAACGGTACACAATACTCCAATGTGGTCTGACCAGAGTCTTATCGAGCCTCAGAAATCCAACCCTGCTTTAATATTCAAGTCCTCTCAAAATAAATTCCATCACTGTATTTGCCTTTCTGACCGGGCGGACCACCTGAAAGAATAATCTTACGATGGGCAATAATAGATTAACCATGGAGTTACAAAAATGAACAATGATTAATACATACTGTGAAATGGATCCCACCTTTGACTAAAGTCTCTATGGTAATCCACATGCTGCAGAATCTAGACAGGCTGCAGTTACACACAGATGGTTTGCCAACAAGCCTGACAGCTCCAGACCCTGTAATACTCACCTGAAGTTGGACCTGAATGTGACATTGCCCTTCAAGGGAATATTGCCCTTGAGCCAAACAATGGTTGAGTCTGATTGATCAGGGTAAGTGAACCTGATCATTCCATTGACAGATCCTCCTTACCTTCCCAAAAGGGCGTGAAGACTTCGAAGGATAAAATCACCACAAAACCCCACACAGTGCAGTAACTCGAGAATAACCACGGAAAGAGAACACACCTCCAAGACCATCAGAAGAACAAGAAGACATCACCCAGTCGAGCCCGGTCAACTTCTAGTGGGGTGGTTTGTGATCATCCAAAGTTAAGTTCAAGCATAGGATCATTTGTAGCGTTTATCATTGTATTATAATACATTTTATTGTTATAATATTAAATGTGTTCAATAAACAAATATTGTTTGAAAGAGTTAACTCAGTTCTTTTGCTGAATATAAGATTTCAAACACACTGTGTGCCAGATACAACACCTTCCTAATTGCTGACTCAACCTGCAAGTTTATCTAAAGACAATCCTGGTCTGGAACTCGCAACTCTCTTTGCACTTCAGGCTTCTGATTTTTCTCTCCACTTATGAAGGAGTCCATGCCTGTCTTGTTCCTACTAATGTGCATCAACTCGCAATTTCCCAAGTTGTAATCCATCTACCACTTCTTTGCCAACTCTTTTAATCGTTATTCAGTTTCTCATCTATTATTTGTTCCACAGGACTCTCTCTCCAGCGTAATTTTCCAGTGCCCAAATATCCACTTCTGCTTCTCTTTTGCCCTTTATATATCGAAAGAAACTCTTACAGTTGACCTTTATATCGCTGGATAGCTTAACCTCATATTTAATCTTGTCCATCCTTATTTCTTATTTTGTTGCCATCTGTTCTTCTTTGAAAGGTTCCAAATCTTCTGGTTTCCCACTGCCTTTTGCTATGTTATCTGCTTTCTATTTTTCTTTTACCCTAGCCATGACCGTCCCAGTCATCCATGGTTGCCTCATCCTTGCTGTACAATGCATCTTTTACCTCGGGATAAATCTCTGCTGTGACTCCTAAATTGCTCCAAGAAACTCCCGCAATTATTGTTCCACTGTCATTCCTCCTCGGCTCCTCTGCCCGTCAATTCTACCCGGCTCCTCCCTTGTGTCTTTTAAGGTGCCTTTATTCAGCTGAAATATTAAGTCCGATTATACTTTCTCCCTCTCAAATTGAAGAGTATGTTCAATCATATTATGATTACTGCCTCCGAAGGTTCCTGCACCTTAAGCTTCCTTATCAAGTCTACTTCACTGCACAGCCCTAAATCTAGTATTGCCAGTTCCCTCATTGCCTTCGCCATAAGCTGCTCCAAAAAGCCATCTCGTAGACATTCCACAAATTCTTTTCCTTGAAAACCACTACAACTGATTTTCCCAGTCCATCTGCCTATTGAAATCCCTGCAGTCACTGTAACTTTGCCTTTCCTACATATTGTTTCTATCTCCTCGTCTATCATGTGCCCCAGCTTCTGATTACGATTTGTAGACCTGTATATAACTCCAACTACGGGTTTTCAATTTTACGGTTCCTCAATTCTACCCACACACATTCCCCACCATCTGACTCTATTTTAAGTAATTGAACTGAGTGATGCGACTGCAAAACACTTTAGCATTGTCTCAAATTTATAGTTTAGACATGGTGTAATAATATTTCATTGTCAATTACTTTGCAATATGGCCACAGTGAATTTCTTTGGCCAAATATTCTGTCTGTATTACTGAAGAATCCAAACTTGAAACTGTTCGAGAAGGAAGATATGAAGATATGAGTCTATAGGAGATTAAGGTGGGTCAAGTGAACAGTCAAATACTGGTGTATGGAACATAGTAGCAAAAATCCATCAGCGCTAAAAGATATTGGTGAGTTGAATGGAAGCGTAGTGTATTATTTCAGGAGAGAGATTGGCTTTAGACATGGAGGAAACAGGCACCTGGATTACAAAATAAAAAATTTACGTGCACATCAAATTTTTAGGGAGCTGAAACAAATGTTGAAACTTTCTGAAGCAGAATACATTTAAAAGTAGGGTCGATTTTCTACAGATTTACAATGTAGCGGTGTAAACACATCGAGAGAGCGATGGCCTCAGTGATATATGAAATGCTGTCCAGAGAAGATACACGCAGTTGACTCTTGTGAGGAGCATTTATTGCAAGAGGAAATCTTGAAATGACTGGCTCTGGATCAGCTTGGCTTTAGGTGAACAACATGTGATCTTGTTTAACCTCAGAATATTCCAAGTAGTCTTTTCAAGTTGAATTCTAAAACAATATTTCAGCTTCTGTGAGAGATTACCATGAGTGGACGGCCTATAAAACTGAAAAATGACTCTTTTAAGAAGATGGCGATTTGGTGTCATCCTCTCAGAGTGTTGTGTCTTTGTACAATTATCTTCCCAGATAGCATTGGTGAATAAGACATTAAATATTCTTCAAACAGAGGCAGGCAGATTTTTGACTAAGAGTGACGCACCAACATTGTCAGGGCAAAGGAGGAATGTGTGATTGAGGCACAATCAGATCATCCACGATCTTATCACATGATGGAGCTGTTTTGATTCCTTACTCTTGATGCTAGCTTCTACATTTCTTTTGTCTTTATATACCGAAAAAAAATGACAGGGTTCTCATGAGCATGACGACTTTTCCTTTCAGATTATTGTACACAGCTTTCCATATGTGACTTTTAAACAGCACTGGAAAAGCACTCAGGAAAGGTTCATGATGTTGTCAAGAGGTCAGGAGCATAGGACAAAGGGAGAGTCTCGCTTGAAACTGCTTTAGAAATCAGATTGGGTCGAATGGTTAACTTTAATACTTCAGATTCCTGTCAGTTGTTCTTGTGAGGTGCGTTTCATTAACAAGGCCAGCATTCTGTTCCATGTGTCCAGCAGTACTGTTACATGAATGTTACGAACACTTCAACAGAACAAACCTGAATGTTGTCCAGGTCTTGCTGCACATGGAGACAGACTGGTTCAGGAGCTGAAGGCGTCTTGTTTTCTGAATATTGCATGATTTTCTGTAACCATCCCACACCCCACCCCCAACACACACACACACACACACACACACACACACACACACACACACACACACACACACACACACACACACACACACACACACACACACACTTTGTAATCTAATGCTGTGGACAAGACATTTGTGAAACAGCTGAAGCTATTTGTGCTGAGGAAGCGTCCTTCAGGATCTTTTGCAGACATGACCAGGACTGCATGGATTTATGTACACAAAGCACAATCATTGTGCTTTATGCTTTAAATCACTCTAACCAGGGGCGTTTACAACTCATTGCCATTAAGTGCAATCCTGCTCAGGCTCCTTGAGACCGACCTCAGTTAAACGCTGCCTTGATGTCAGGGCCAGACACTCTTCCCTGGGCCCTTGTGTTCACATTTTTTGCTCATATCAACAGGTCGCGGTGTGAGGGCATGGAGTGCTTTATAACCAGTCAGAGAGTTGATGGCTGTGAAGAATTGGACATGAAAGAGGATATTAGACCTTATGATATTATTGTGGGGCAAGACAGGCTTGCGGGTGTGGGGTGGTGGGGGTTGTCGGTGTGTGTGGATGGTGTGGATGAATGACATACTCCTGTTTGTGATGTTCTCACGTTCTGCTATTTGAAAGTAGAGGCTATTATTTTCCTTGAAACTCTGTTATTGAATATTGCCTGATTTTCTGGACCATCTATGGGTGAGGAATGGGGCTGTACTCACAGTGAAACTGGGTCTACAATCTGACCAATAAATGAAGCACAAATTGCAGAAAGGGGAAGCTTGGATCGTGGGCTTGGAAGGTGGGCTTGGATCGGCGCAACATCGAGGGCCAAAGGGCCTATTCTGCACTGTATTTTTCTATGTTCTATGTTTGAAAAATGACCCCAAGATCCCTCTGTCACTCCATACTGCCAAGAATTCTGCCTTTAGCCCTGTATTCTTTAAGCAAATGCAATCTTCCAAATAAATTGCTTCACACTTTTTAAGGCTTTTTAAGGTTCTATGTTCTCAGTGCGGAGTGATGAGGAGCCTCTTTCACACCCCAACCTGGGTTTTCTAATTACACTTTCCAAACTAGCCCAAACTGTGTTTGACAGTTTTGAGGGGCTGAATGGTCTCCTCTGTGTCTGTGCACCAGGTGATAGGAGTAAGCAGCCTCTAAATGCTCCTGCCTAGCAGGTTTGATGGGCTGAATGGAACACAGAATCATGGAACTGAGGAGCAGGAGTGGGTCATTAGAAACTTTGAGCATTCTCTACCAGGGATGAAGATTGTGGCTGATCAGGTTGTGGTCTCAGCTCCACTTTCCTCTCTGTGTGCCATTATCGATGACGCACTTCTCTGTCCAATATGTACCTAACTCAACATTCAATAAATGTAAACAAATAGACATCTCAAACATTTGGGGAAGAGAACTTCCACTTGAAATGCCTGTTTAGAATTTATGCACATCCCTCGTATAGTCAGATAGCATGCAAATGTCTAAGTGCTGACCAGACTTCCCATTATGATCGAGTCTGATTTGACAGCATTTTGCTCATATTCCTCTAAACCTCCTTATTCAGATACCCATCAAGATGCCAGACTCCACCACTTCCTCGACAGATAATTCCATATGAACACCTCCCTCTGTATGAAAACATTGTGTCTAAGTTCCATCTAAAATATTTCCCGTCGTACCTTAAAACAGGCCTCCACTCTGAAAAGCAATCCTCTACCAACCTCTGTCTCCTCCCTTCAATCTAATTTTGTATTCAATTGGCTTGGGTGCGCTGGTTCCCATGTGACCGAACCTTACTAACTTGCCTAATATGCAGAATCTTGTTGAACAATTTGTCCTAGTCTGTATGGAAACCACCTACAACACTGGCTTCATTAATCTGCTCTGTCACCTCTTTAACGAACTCAGTCAAATTAGTGCGAGACGATTTTTCATGCAAAAAGCCATGGTGACTATCACCAATCAATCCTTGCCTTTGAAAACGCATGCAGTTGGCTATCACTCAGAATCCCCTCCAACAACTCACCAACCACTGATGTCAGGCTCACTGCTCCAGAGTTCCTTGGGTTGTTGTGTAACGGTTTTCTTTTCTACAGCCACTCCTCCATTGGTCACAGCAAATTATCGGTGCAACCAGGCTAAGGATATGGTCAATGATCTAGGTCTCATACTGGGTCAGGGTCAGCCTCGGAAGAGGTCAGGTTGATTTCCTTCATTTGTTAAAATAACAAATTCATGATAAAGCAAAGTTCCTCAAACTATGATGGAAAGGTGAATGTCAAACAGAATAGAAATTACAAAAATGTACATTAATATTTCCATTTCTAAAAATACTGAGGAGCACAAACATACACAGACACACAGACATATACATACACACACACACGCACACACACACACACACACAGACACAGCCATACTGAAATACATGCATAGACATGCACACACAGACACACTCAAACACGCACATAGACATGTACACACAGACACACTCAAACACACAAAAACACAGACACATAAGCACGGATACATACACACAGAACATGCACATACAATATACGCACAAACACAGACAAATGCATGTACCATACACTGTAAAACATTAGAACAGAAAAAAGGCAATTTAGCCCATCCAGTCTACTGAGCGATTGATTATGGCTGTCATGTTTTTCAAGCCCATTCTTCTGCCTTTTCACAACAAGCTTTGATCCCATCTTTAAGCATAACTTATCTCGTTATATCCTAAAGTCGTTAATGTGTCTATGTGTGTGTATATATGCCCGTGTGTGTCTCTCTTTGTGTGTCCGTATGTATCTGTGGGCATGTGTTGTCTCTGTGTGTCTGTGCGTGTGCATGTGGCTGTGTGACTTTGTGTGTGTGTGCATCTTTGTATGTGTGTCTGTGCGCGTATGTGTGTCTCTGTGCATGTGTCTGAGTGTGTGTCTGTCTACCTGTGTGTGTCTCTATGTGTGTGTCTGTGTGTGTGTGCAATGTACGTGTGTGTGTGTTTGCCTAATAGCAGGAGACAGCATTATTGAGGATGGTTGTTTCTCAGACTGGAGGCCTGCTGCTATGGACTAGGTCAGCTCAGTCAAAACATTCTTAAGTCGGCAGCGGAGACCATAACTTTGCAATTTGTTTCAGTAAGTGCACAGTGAAAATTACCCAGAGTAACCTAGCTATGTTGACTATCAGGTTTTGAAAGTAGACAAAAAACTAATTTACAAAATTACACAATGAAACACAAAGAACAGAATAAAGAACCCCTACAGAAGTAGACTTAATTAGGTGTTCTGAATGTACACAACAGTCCCAATAAGCAACACCTCCCCCCCACCTTAAAAACTGTAAAAAATGGAACATATGCTTACTGGTTGAAGTTAGAAGGGCAGAAGGAGAGAGAGAGAGAGAGAGCCTGACCACACAGCTGAACTCCAAACTGGTACTGAACAGCTCACCGAGAGAGCTGACCACTCCCCTTTCATTATACCTTTAATCACAAAACCGTTTAATCCCTGGACCAAACCAGTCAGCTTGGAGGTGGGAGCTACTTACGACCCCTCTTTTAAAAAAATCAAGGTCACAGTATCTTTGAGAAAAGGGACCAGCTTTGTGACACTGCACAGTGGTGTTCCACAGGGACTTGTGCTCAATCCATTTTTGTTTGTCATTTATACAAATGATTCAGATGAGAATTATGGAAGGCGTGGTTAGAAAGATCGTGGATGAAACCAATATTGGCTATATAGTGGACAGTGAAGATGACACAGGGACCTTGATGAAATGGCTTAACGAATCTTAGAGTAGTACAGCGCAGAAGCAAACACTTTTGACCAACTCGTCCATGCAACCTGATTTCCTAAACTAATCGTGCCCTATTTGGATCGGAGCAATGGCTCAGTGCTTAGCACTGCTGCCTCATACTACAAGGTGACTGACTGTGTGGAGTCTGCACATTCTCCCAGTGTCTGCGTTGGTTTCCTCCCACAGTCAAAAGATATGCAGATTGGGTGAATTGGCTACGCTAAGTTGCACATAGTGATAGTAGCATTAGTCAGGGGTAAATGTGGGTAGATGGTTCTGGGTGAGTAACTCTTCAGAGCGTTGGTGTGGACTTGTTGGGCAAAAGGGCCTGTTTCTACACTGTAGGGAATCAGATATATTTACAAGCAATTTGCCCATATCCTTCTAAATCCTTCCTATTAATATACCCATCTGGGTGCTGTTTAAATGTTGTAATTATACCAACCTCCACCACTTCCTCCGGCAGTACATCATACACACACTCCAATTTCTGAGTGAAAAAGTTGCCCTTGAGCTCCCTTTAAAATCTTTCCCCTCTCACATTAAATCTATGCCTTCTAATTTTGGACTTCCAAACGTGGGGAAAAGATTTTGACTACTCACCCTATCCATGCCCTACATGAATTTATAAACTTCTAGAAGGTCCAAATGTGACTCCAACCCAGGGCCTGTGCATTCAGTCATCCGGGACTTAAATTCTGAAATCAATACTGAAACCTCGTCCATCTCGATCAAATCACAATTCTAAACTCATTTTAGTCAACGTGTTCAAACATATTATAAAACACCTCTAGTAGGATTTGAAGCTAAAGCTTTGCAGCCAGAGTTAGGGACCCTACCACCACTCTACAACAGTCCCTTAACTTCCCACATTATTCTCCTGTGTGTTTGTTCATCAGCCTGTTCTGACATGCTGTGACACGCCTCTACACCTGAATCCAGACTGTCTGGTCTCGAGCCAGGGACACGTTCAGACAAGTTCAGGAATTGAAATAGAATCCAGGGCTCTGCATCAGAGGTAGGGACACTACCGACTACACAAATCCTAAACCAGGCCCAAAGTTTTAATTTTAAGTGACAGCTTTCAGTTCGTATGGATTCATCAAAATCTGGTAGACTAATAAGGTTGTTTAAAAAATGCAAGGTACTTGCCTCAATTGTAGGATGTCGAGTTTATGTGCTCTGCCTTCGAGATAAACTATGAACATCTTTAAATACTTGACTATTATTTCCTGATTAAATGGCTATTGTCTGTAGTCTGCAATATAAGGGAAAGAAATCCTGCAGGCACACACTGCACTATGAAGGATCTCGAATAGATATCAATACTGACCATCAGAGACAAAGAGAGCGCATACTTTCTGACCTCAAACACCGATCACTGTTTCCCACCTCTAATGTGTGACTGTTCACTTCCTAAAACCATTAAATGATACAAGACAGCTGATTACTTTCCATCCTTTCTTCCCCAGTACTATCACTCACTGGGCTGAAGAATGGCAGATGGAGTTTAATGTTGATAAATGCAAGGTAGTGTACTTTTCATATACAATGAAAAGTTGAGCCAATGGTAGTGTTGTAGAACAGAACGACCTAGGGTTTCAGCCATAATTCTTTGAGGTTTGCATCATGTGTAGACAGGGTGGTTATGAAGGTGTTTCGCTTGCTGGCCTTCATAATAGAGACATAGAGTCATAGAGAGGGACTGCGTGGAAACAGACCCTCTGGTCCAACTCGTCCATGTCAACCAGATATCTTAACCTAATCTCGTTAAATTTTCCAACGCGTTACCCATATCCCTCTGACGCCTTCCTATTCATATTCTCATCCGCACGCCTTTAAAATACGATAATTTAATTTGACCAGCCTCCATTACTTCCTCTGGCAACTCATTCCATACGCGCATCACCCTCAGTGCAAAAAGAATTGCCCCTGAGATTCCTTTTAAATCTTTCCCCTCTCACCCTAAACCGATGTCGTCTAGTTTTGGACTCGCCCAACTCAGGGAAAATACATTCCCTATTGACCATATGCATGCCTCTCATGATTTTATGAACGGCTGTAATTCACCCCTCAGCCTCCAATGATTAAGAGAAAACAGCCCCAGCCTATTTAGGCTCTCCCTAAAGCTCAAATCCTCCAGCCCTGGCAGCATCCTTGTAAATATTTTCTGAACCCTTCCAAGTTTCACAACATCTTTCCTATACGAATGAGACCAGAATTGCACACAATAATCCAAAAGTGGCCTAACCAATGTCCTTTACAGCCACAACATGACCTCCCAAGTCTTGTACTCAGTACAATAAAGGAAAGCATGCCAAACACCTTCAATATCCTATCTACCTGCGACTCGACTTTCAAGGAACTATGAACCTGTACTCCAAGGTCTCTTTGTTCAGCAACATTCCCCGGGACTTTACCATGAAGTGTATGTGTCCTGCTCTGATTTGCTTTCCAAAATGCAGCACCTCTCATTCATCTAAATATATCTCCATCTGCCACTCCTCAATCCATTGGCCCATCTGATCAAGATCCCATTTTTCTCTGAGAAAACCTTCATCATTGTCCACTACACCTCCACTTTTGGTGTCACCTGCAAATTTACTAACTATATCTCCTATGTTCATATCCAAACCATTTATATACGTGACAAATAGCAATGGACAGTCCTTTGAGCACAGGAGTTGGGACGGTATGCTCAGGTTGCATAGGACATTCGCGAGGCATGTCCTGGAGGACTGTGTACAGTTCTGGTCGCCCTGTTATATAAAGGATATTATCAAGATCGGGAGAGTTCAGATGATATTTATCAGGATGTTGCTGGGAATGGAGTGTTTGAGTTATACGGACAGGTTTGATAGACTCGGACATTATCGACTTGAGCATAGGAGGCTGAGAGGTAACCTTATAGAGGTTTATAATATCATGAGGGGTATCGATAATGTTGAATGGTAGGTGTCTTTTCCCTCGAGTAGGGGATTGTTTTAAGATAAGAGGAGCACGTTTCTAAAAAGACATAGCGTCATAGAGCTGTATAGCATGGAAATAGACCCTTTGGTCCAACGCGTCCATGCAGACCAGATAGCCAAAATTAATCTCCTCCCATTTTCCAGCATTTTCCCCATTTCCATCTGAAACCTTCCCATCATCTGCCCATCGAGATGCCTTTTAAATGTTGTAACTGTGCCAGCCTCCACACCTTCCTCTGGTACTCGTTGCACACAACGGCCCTTTACATGAGGATTTTGCTCACTGGATCCCTTTTATGTCGTTCCCATTCCACCTTAAATATTTGCCATCTAGTTTTCGACTGCATTACCCTTGGGAAAAGGCCTTGGCTATTCACTCTAACCACTGCACCCATGATTTTAATAACCTCTAACGTCAGCCCTCATCCTCTGATGCTCCAGGGAAAACAGCCTCAGCCTATTCAGCCTCTCCCTGTAGCTCAAAACCTGCAATCCTGGCAACATCCTTTTAAACCCTTTCTGAACCCTTTCAAGTTTCACAATATCCTTCCGACAGCAGGGAAATCAGAATTGCATACAGTATTCGAAAAGTGGTCTAACCAATGTACTGTACATACGTAATCCAGATTCATAACTCATATACAAAATGCACTGACCAATAACATACCAAATATTTTCTTCACTATTATATCTACCTGCAAATCCACTTTCAAGGAACTATAAACTTGTACGCTGAGGTCACTGTTCAGCAACACTCCCCATTACTTTACCATTAAGTAAATTAAATCCTGACCTCATTTGCCTTTCCCATATGCAGCATCTCACATTTATCTAAGTTAAACGCTGTCTGCCACTCCTCGGTCCATTGGCCAATCTGATCAAGATCCTGCCGTAATCTAAGGTAACCTTATTTGTTGGCTATTATACCTCCAATTTTGGTGTCATCTGCAAACTTACGAAATATACCTCCTATGTTCATATCCAAATCATGTATATACATGATGAAAAGTAACAGAACCAGCACCGATCCTTGTGGCACTCCACTGGTCACAGGCATCCAGTCTGAAAAACAACTCTCCACCACAACCCGCTGTCCTCGACTTTTAAGCCAGTTCTGTATCCAACTGGTTAATTCCTCCTGTATTCCATGTGACCGAATCTTGCTAACCAGTCTCCCATACAGAACCTTGTCGAATGCCTAACTGAAGTCTATATAGATCACATCCAGCGTTCAGCCTTCATCAATCCTCTCCGTTACTTCTCAACAAAAAAACAATCAAGTTAGTGAGACATGATTTTCCAGGCACAACCCAATTTGCCTATCCTGATAAAGCATTTTTGCCCAAAATGTCTATTTTCCTGCTCCCCAGATGCTGCCTGACCTGCTGTGCTTTTCCAGCACCACTCTAATCTCGACTCTCATCTCCAGCATTTACAGTCCACACATTTGCCTATACCTAATGTGTCTTTCCAAATGCATATAAATCCTCTACCTCATGATTCCCTCTAACAACGTGCCGACCACTGATATCAGGCTCACCAACCTATAGTTCCCTAGCTCTTCCTTTCCGTTTTGTTTAATAGCACAACTTTAGTCAAACTCATGAATTCCAGCTTTTCACCTGTAGGTGTTCATGATAAAAAAAAATCTCAGCAAGGGGCCCTGCAATCACTTCCACAGCTTCCTATAGAATTATTGGGTCCACCTGATCAGGACCCATGAGATTTTTTTTACACAGCATGTGGTTCATGTAGGGAGTGAACTTCCTGAGGAAGTGATGGATTGTGGGTAACGTTACTTCATTTAAAATGCATTTGATTAAGTACAGGAATAAGCGAATGTTTGGACAAATCTGGACCAAGCGCAGGCAGATGAGACTGGTTTAGTTTGGAATTATTGCCAGCATGGACTGTATGGGCCAATAGGTCTGTTTGCAAATATCCTGTTTAACTCGATGAGTCTATGTGTGTTTGCATGTTCAGGTATGTATCTGCATGTTTCTGTTTGTGGTTGTCTATTCCCATGTGTCTACATATATCGCTATGTACCACTGTGTGCATGTCTATCTCTCTGTGCTTGTTACATGTGTTCCTGCATTAGTGTGTGGATCTCTGTCTCGGCATCTCTGTGCAATGGGAACTCTTCTTGTTTTTGGGGTGAATCACTGAAATGGGGTCAAAACCACTCTCCCTTCCTCTCCCTTTCCCTCTTTTCTTTAAAGTGATCCAATCCCACACTCTGCTAGCCTGGTTTAGATCTTTCCAATTCTTTCTCACATATAAGGTTACTTGTAAGAGTAAGACATTAAAAATTGCAAGTTACAGGAAGTGCATTAAAATTAATCTCATCGCCTTGCAATGTGGCTCACTCGGATTTGCTTGGATATGATTGCAATGGAAATCTGCTTTAATGAGTACACTGTGTGTTTGAAATACTACCCAGTGACAAACCGTTTCTGTGTGTGTGTGTGTGTGTGTGTGTGTGTGTGTGTGTGTGTGTGTGTGTGTGTGTGTGTGTGTGTGTGTGTGTGTGTGTGTGTTTGGTGCAATCAGAATTTAGATTGGATTGTGCTGTGAACTACTGCCCTCTCTCTCCCTCCCAAACTGAATTCCTGATGGTTTGCACACTTTACCACCACGATTACAGTGGCGTGGGAGGTGGGAGGTGGGAGATGGGAGATGGGAGGAGAGGGTTGGGGTTGGGATTGCAACAGAGATTGACAACAACAGAAAGCCCAGCAGCTCTGGAAGCATCTTTGGACAGAAATGAAAATTGACGTTTTGGATCGAGTGACCTTTACTCAGAACTCGTGTCAGGGGACATTACATCACTTTAAGCACCACAGAGACTGCCAGACCTGCCACACACAGATACACACACGAATACACACACATAGAGGCACTCACTATTCATTGACACTAACACAGACATGGAGAGTGTCAATATTTCTCTCGCTCCACGGTGTCCTTGTCAATATTTCAATCGTTCTATCTGGTGTGTGTCAGTATTTCTGTGGAGTATGATTGTAGGACAATTTTAGTCTTTCCAGATATCAAAACTGGAAGAATTGTAAAGTTTTTTTGAGGACGGCGTGGAACTCCAACAGGAAAGTTATATTTTGGTGTCGAGTTCAGGTGTGTGGCAGATGCAGATCAAAGCAGAACAGTATGAGGTGATGCTCTTTGGTAGGAAGGACATTGAAAGGTAACATTAAACAGGCTGCACTGTTATAAAGGAGGTGCAAAAGCAAAGGGTGCTGGATATATGAGCACAGATTATCAAAGACATCAGGACAAGTGGGGGTAGCGTTAAATTTCACAAATTAGTGTCAGTATCTGAGCTGTTTACAGGAGGAAGGAGTCTCCGTGCTAGCTTCCTGGGAGGTGGTGGTGACGATGTGATGTGAGCCCACCATCATGCCCACAGAAACCGTGGGGATTCCATTTGTACCAGCTCAACACAAAAGGGAGATGGCATCAGGGCCACGGCTTCTAAGTTGTGCCGGGGGGAAACGGAGCTGCCAGTGGGTTAAAGTGAGAATTTCCCTTCACTGAACATTGCTCCTTACTCGGTTGATGGGTTGTGGATGTTTCAGAATTTCCACACGAGACATCCCAGTCCTCTCCGGTTCATGCCATGGTCCTCCTCACATGGCGGAGGGAGGGGGGGAGGGAATGGATATCGGACACTCCATCACCTGGCGAGGCCCATTGTGTCCTATTCCAGGCTGTTTCTCCTGGAATGGGAGAAGGGGAGGGAGGGAGGGTAGGAGTGGGTGGCGCTGTTGTTAGTGCTGGTGTAGGTGGGGGGAGAAATGGTGACGTGTCTGGAGGGAGTCAGTCTATAGTGTTGTATCTATGCAGTGTTATTAGTGTCGGGGGAGGAATAATGGAGAGGAGATGAAAGAGAGAGAGAGAGAGAGAGAGGCGGGGGAAGGTGCTGCATGCAGCAGTGAGAGTGGCGAAGCATGAGCCTTGTTCTGGTTCACTGCTGCAACAGATATACAGTGAGTGTGAGGGAGCAGAGAGAATAGGGTGACCCTTATCCTGACAGAGCGGGGAAGGTTATTGATGCTTGTCCTGTGTTGCTGGACATTTCTTCAGACCGCAGATACCGCACTGAGCTGGGTGTGGAGCTCAGGCCATGCTCGGTGGGTTTGGTGGTGTGGCCCCCACTGGGAAGAGAATGGTCCCGCTCTGTACTAGCCCATCCCCCAGGATCTCCGTGCCCCTGTCGATGAACCGTGATATAATTGCCCCTTAATTGCCATGCTCAGGGTAAACTGTGCAGGGCACCTCCAAACTGTGAAAGCTCAACCGTGTGACCATTGGCCTTTTAAAGGTGGCACCAGTGCCAGGGGTCACGGAATATCCAGGGGTATCTGAGCGATCGTGAGTACCTCCAGACATGATGGGTGGGAGAATCTGGCTGGCATTGAATGAGAGGGAAACCATGGGGTAGGGGTTAATGAGAAAAGTTTGATAAGATAGCATCAGGAAACTAGCTCGGCTTTGTGCAGTCGATCCCTCTGTCACACTCAGTGAAAATGGCTAGGAGATGAATTATTGTCAGATTCAATCCAACGAGTCGAATACACTGCTGACCCCACTCATGATAACAAAGCTGAATTTGCTTATCCAGTACTCTCTATCACAGAGAATGAGCTAAACATGAACTACGCTTGGGAAATAAGCCAGGTAAGGTGACTGAGGTATCAGTTGGGAAGCACGTTCGGACAAATAATCATAATTCGAATAGTTTTAAAATAGAATGGAAAAGAATGAACCGGGTCTAAAAGATAATGTTCAAAATTGGAGGAAGGTCAATTTTGATGATATCAGCAAGAACTTCCAAACTGGATTGGGACAGATATTCACAAATCAGGGGCCAACAGAGAAGAGGAAAGCCTTCAAAAATGAGATGTCAAGAGCCCAGAGACAGTATGTCCCTGTTAGGTTGAAGTGTAAGGCTGGTAAGTGTAAGGAATGCTGGAGGACTGGAGAAATTGAGGGTCTGGTCACAGATAAGAGGGAAACATATGTCAGGTAGAGAGAGTAGGAATCAAGGATTTTTTTCAGGATTCATTCACGGGATGAGGGTATCGCTGGTTGCGCCTGCATTTATTGCCGATCACTAATTGCCTAGAGGGCAGTTAAGAGTCAAACACATTGTTGTCAGTCTGGAGTCACATGTAACCAAGGACAGGTGAGGATGACAGTTTACTTACTTCAAGCACATCAGTTGAGTTTTTCCAAAAATCAAAAATGTATTTATCATCATCATTAGCCTCTTAATTCCATATTTAAAGTCAATGTCCAGTGAGTCTAAAGCCAGTCGGAGTATACTTAAGCGGGAAATAAGGAGGCCATGATGAGGACATGGGATAATCTTGGCAAATAGGGTTAAGGAGAATCCAAATGTACTCTACCCATACATTAAGGAGAAAAGAATAACTCCGAAGAGTTTTGGGCCACTTTAAGATTAGCAAAACTGCCAATGTGCGAAACCACAGGAGATGGAGGCGACACTGAACAAGCATTTTGACTGTGCAGAAGGATATGCAAATAACAGTGGTATCGTGAAAAGTGTCTGCATGACAGAGGAGGAGATGCTGGACTTCGTAAAGCCTGTAAAAGTGGGAAAATCCCCAGGACCGGATCAGGTGTACCCTAGAACTCTTTGGGAGCGAGAGAAGTGATTGCTGGGCCCCTTGCTGAGATATTCGCATTGTCAATTGTCACAGGTGAGGGACCGGAAAATATGAGATTTGCTAACTTGGTGCAATTACTAAAACCATTTAAGAAGGATGGTAAGGAAAAACTGTCAGTGGAGGGCAAATTGTTGGTGAGGATTATGAGGCACAAGGTTTGCATGTATTTTGAATGGTAAGGACTGATAAGGGATAGGCAACATGGCTTGAAGCTTGGGGAATCGTCTCTCACTAAACTGACTGAGTTTTTTTTTGAAGAATTGACGAAGAGGATTCATTGAGGCTGAGATGTGCACCTTGTCAATATGGACTTCGGTCAGACATTTGACAATTTTCCACATGGCAGACTGGTTAACAAGTTTAGTTCACATGGAATACAGGGAGAACTAGCCATATGGATACAAAATTGGCTCGAAGTTAGGAGACAGAGGGTGGTGGTGAAAGGATGCTTTTCCAACGGAGATCTGTGACCAAGGTGTTCTACAAAGATCAGTGCTGGATCTACTACATTTCACGATTTATATAAATCACTTGGATGCGAATTTAGCAGCTATAGTTGGTAAGTTTGCAGATAACATCAAAATTGATGGTTTAGTGGATAGCAAAGAAGGTTTTCTTCAGAGTAAAATGGGACCTTGATCAGATGGGCTGATGGGCTGAGGCGTGGCAAATGGTGTTTAATCTAGGTAAATGTGAGGTGATGCATTTTGGAAATGCAAATCAGGAAAGGACATATGCACTTAATGGTAAGGTCCTGAGGGGTGTTCCTGATCAAAGAGACCTTGGAATCCAGGTTCATTGTTCATTGAAAGTAGAATCGCAGGTAGTTAGGATAGTGGAGAAGGTATTTCGTATGCTTACCTTTACTGGCCAGTGCTTTGACTGTATGAGTTGAGAGGTCATGTTGCTGCTGTACAGCACCTAGTTTGGCCACATTTGCAGTACTGCATTCAATTCTCATTTCCCTCCTATCGGAAAGATATTGTGAATCTTGAAGGGAGTCAGAAAAGATTTACAAGGATTTTGCCAGGATTTGAGCTATAGGGAGAGGGTGAGTAGGTTGGGGTGATTTATCCTGGAGCGTGAGAGGCATGTATAGGATGAATCGCCAAGGTCTTTTCCCCAAAACTAGAGGGCATGGATTTCCAGTGAGAGGGGTAAGATTTACAAATGACCTAAGGAGCAACTTTTTCCAACAGAGGTGGTGCATGTGTGGAATGAGCTGCCAGTGGAGGTGGTGGAGGCTGTTACACTTACAACATTTAAATTACATCTGAATGGGTACATGAAGAGGAAGGGTTTACATTGATATGGGCCAAATGTTGAGCAAATAGGACTTGTTTAATTTGGGATATCTGATCGGCATTGACAAGTTAGACTCAAGGGTCTGTTTCCGTGCTGCATATCTCCATGACTCTATGATTCTCTCTGACCTCACTCTAATATCCCATTAATTATTCATTCCCGGAAATACCAGTTAATGTTGTGAGATGCTATCGTAATGTCTTCACTTCAGCATCCTGAAACCTGTGAACACATCCTCCCATAACACTGGATCAGAGTCTCTCTACCTCTGTCTATTTCCCAAATCCCTCCCATTAAGTGCTATTTAAACTGTTGGTATTTAAACCCTGACATCCAATTTTAATTGTCCAGTTTTAATTTGAATAACTGTCCCATATCTTCCTCTTGCCTTGAATGTTGCTCACCCGAGAGCATCAGCTTCCAACATTAAGAAGCTTAGAAACAATGTTCAAAATACATAACTTCCATTTTCTTTGACTTCCCAGTGACCTGCCCTGTGCTCCATGTTGGATAGTGGGGTTTCAGCAGTTTTCAGGCACATCTTTGTAACTTGCTGTGTGCGTATCCATTGAAGGCCTGTGTCAATCACTCGCTGCTGATCGTGTGCTCAGTAACATGAGGAATCCCCTCAATTGTTACTGATTCTGACCAGGCTTCCTATTTGTATTTAAGTGTCATTTGACTTAATTCTAGTTTTGCTACATTTGTGGAAATGTTGTGGATGGTTTCCTGGAGGCTGTGCTTTAATCTGCTGCCCTGGGGCATTCAGGAAGACCAGACGCTTTGCTGACCCACTCTGGATGGGTCATAGAGGCTGCGGTTAGGGCACCTGGGTCTGCAACATGAACAACGAATGGATCAGAGGCTGCAGAGAGGGGAATGAGGAAATCACAATCAGATCAGCCGTGGTCTAAGAGAATGTTGGAGCAGGATTGAATGGCTCGCTCATGTAACTTATTCGGATATTTCTGTCAGTGACAAGACAATTCCCCTTCTCTCCCAGTGACCCATACTGATGGGGCGTGTGTCAACTCCTTGTATTCCTGCGTAACAGGATCCTGGGGCCTCACTCGCCCCCTGATTTCCCCCGTCCTAATCTCGAGCAGTTGAGTGACTATCTACTGTTCCTGTGTCCCAGTCGCGGGCAGTTAAACGACTGCCTCCTGTTCCTATGTCCCAGTCGAGAGCTGTTGAGTGACTACCTCCTGTTCCTGTGTCCCAGTCTCGAGCAGTTGAGTGACTGCCTCCTGCTCCTGTGTCCCAGTATCGAGCAGTTGAATGACTCCCTCCTGTTCCTGTGTCCCAGTCTCGAGCAGTTGAATGACTGTCTCCTGTTTCTGTGTTGTTCGTGAAGAAGGGCTCATGCCCGAAACGTTGACTATCCTGCTCCTTGGATGCTGCCTGACCTGCTGCACTTTTCCAGCAGCACATTTTCAGTCATGTTTCTGTGTCCTCATCTCGAGCAGTTGAGTGACAGCCTCCTGTTCCTGTGTCTCAGTATCGAGCAGTTGAATGACTCCCTCATGTTCCTGAGTCCAAATCTCGAGCAGTAGAATGACTGCTTCCTGTTCCTGTTTCCCAGTCTCGAGCAGTTGAATGACCTCCTCCTGTTTCTGTGTTCCAGTATCGAGCAGTTGAATGACTCCCTCCTGTTCCTGTGTCCCAATTTCGAGCAGTTGAATGACTCCCTCCTGTTTGTGTGTCCCAATCTCGAGCAGTTGAGTGACTGCCTTCTGTTCCTGTGTCCCAGTCTCGAGTAGTTGAATGACTCCCTCATGTTCCTGAGTCCAAATCTCGAGCAGTAGAATGACTGCCTCCTGTTCCTGTTTCCCAGTCTCGAGCAGTTGAATGACTTCCTCCTGTTCCTGTGTTCCAGTATCGAGCAGTTGAATGACTCCCTCCTGTTCCTGTGTCTCAATTTCGAGCAGTAGAATGACTGCCTCCTGTTCCTGTGTCCCAGTCTTGAGCAGTTGAGTGACTCTCTCCTGTTCCTGTGTCCCAGTCTTGAGCAGTTGAGTGACTGCCTCCTATCCCTCTGTCCCAGTCTCGAGCAGTTGAGTGACTGCCTCCTGTTCCTGTGTCCCAGCCTCGAACAGTTGAGTGACTGCCTTCTGCTCCTGTGTCCCAATCTCGAGCAGTTGAGTGACTGCCTCCTGTTTTTCCATGTTTCTGAGCAGCAGCGTCAATGCTCTGAAGAATGTCTCAAGGTTATGCAAGGACCTGATATCATTGCATTTCAATATGGAAGCAGCATTACAGAAAAGTATCTAGAAACCTCCTCACCAGACATGTTTTGCAGCTGCTATGTTATTTTATCCCTGTCCCCTAAAGAAACAGGGCAAAACATATACAATCCAGCAGTGCTCCGGCAATTCTCTCACATACAGGGAAGAAAGATTAAAAAGATTGAAAGACTTATAATCGATCTCTCAGCAAACCTTATCCATTGCATTCAAACTGAGTAGATTCTCTCTTTCATTGTGATATGTAACATGATGTATGAAATTGGTTAACTGAATGTGTTTGTTTGGTGATTGTGATTCATGTCAGTCTCCGTGAATTATAATTATCCCAGTGGAGGGTGTCCATCTTTTAATGATAAATGAGCTCTGTTCAATATGTTATCCCATGGTACGAATGGGAGCAACACGGACAGCACTAACAGGGATCAGCAGCTCCAGAGAGAAGGGGAAGAGAGATCAGAATCTGAGAACATTAAACTGGAATGTTCCAACAATGGATCAAAATCTGAAAACAATAAACTGGAATGTTCCAACAATGGACAGGAGTTTATCCGGTTGTGTTTCAATTCTTTCTACATATTATTGGTGGCCATTATCACCGAGGATCAAATATGCACTTTACATTATTCTATATTTTTATTATCCTATCCTGGCTATTGTTGGTGTCCCTGGTAAGTTTCACTTTCCATTTATTATTTGTATTAACAATGTGCGACTACATTACTCTTCTTTTTCAATTACTCTACTCTGTAAACATTCACTCTCCAAACCACCAGGAACAACAACAGTGAACTTCTTTCATTCTTTCTCTCCTTCTTTAGTTCTGACCCTGCACCTTGTGGGGTGAACTACTCTGTTTCAGCTATGAACCAGGATTCATTGTATCACTGCCCTTGCTATTTAAATATTGAAAGGTTGGAGGACACTATCTTCTGTTCTGGATACAAATTCCATTTCCTTCCTCTGACTCCATCTCACTCCTGGTCAATAACTGAGGCTGGAACAGATGAGCCACAACTATGGTGATCCTTTTAGCCATGAGCTGATTACAGACACCATATCCTGACCATTTCTAATTTTAACTACCAACATCTGCAGAATATACTTCACTGGTTCATCCCATCTGCTACTTTAACTTTGAGCTATAAAATACGGTCTTAATGAAGCCAATAATCTGCTGCTGACTCTCCCAGCTTCAAACCTGCCAAAGCAAATCTGAGTCTGATACTCCATGGCTTGTATCTAAACGCAGACCAAAATCCCAGCATTCCTGTACGGATTGATTTATATTGTTTTTGGTTCTGGCAATGCCTTTCCTTTAATATTCACAATCACGTTGTCACCTCTGTCTATGATACTGTTCTCAGTCTCTATCTGTTAATTACACAAACCTTTGTCAGTTGTTCACATTTAATCTGATTTCCTCCATGTCTGTCCTCTCTCAAACAACGATTGTCATATCTACTGTCGCCCACACACACCCACACACACATACACAAACGCGCGTGCACACACACAACACACACACCCACCCACAAACACACCCACACCCACAAACACACACACACACACACAAAATCTCTCGCCTTATACTGGTGCAGTGGAGATACAGAACCATACATTTGTCACTCACTGCATGGGTTGCAAAATTTCCCGTGCAAGACTTTTATGCAGTGCACGTATAGTAGCAATATACTGGCAAAGATTTGCCAGCCTCCCCATGCCAAGCAGATATTCGAGTTTATAGTATAGTCCACTTGTAGGGTCTGCACAGCTCTCCATTCTGGCTGGTACCTTGTCCCAGTTAATGGTGTCTGGGATGGTTGTGTGAGGCAGATTCAGAATTTGATGTAACGCACCATTTCAACTGATCTGGCAATAATTTTACAATAATCTGGCTGTAATGAATGTTTCCATTCTTGTGATTGGACCCACCATTGCCTCACTTTTCCAATCACTCCCACTCCCCTGTCTCCTTATCCATATTTTCACAACATGGTATCAGTTAATTCATTGTTTGTTTTCCTGTACCTTTCCCCTAGTGTTGTTTTGTGGCTCCCGAATGTATCAAGTGTTGGTACTGTGAAGCTCAGAAACAATGAAATCGTATGTGGGGGACTGTTGTTCCATGTTGTGTAGTGGGGTCTAGCAGCTTTGAGAGATGCCTTTGACACTCGGTCTGTGCCTGTCCACTGAAAGCCTGTTTGTCCCTCTCAGATGATCCTGTGGTCAGTAACATGAGGAGGCCCCTCGGGTATTATTGTAAAGGACCAGATGTCTAACTTGTAGCTGAGGGCTTCAGACTGACTCCTGTTACTGAAACGTTATTGGAGATGCTGCAGATGGTTTGCTGGAGGTTATGCTGTGAGCTGCCTCAGACGTTCAGGGAGACCTGAGGATGTGGTGACCCAACTCTGGATGGAGCAACGGGAGTGTAGTGACAGCATCTGGGTCTGTAACATGAACAACAAATGGAGCAGAGGCTGCAGAGAGGGGAAGCTCTGAAACCATGGTGTGAGTGTGTGTGGGGAAGTGAATCTGCCAAATCTGTCTGTGTTTTCACAAGGATACATGCATCCTCTCACTCTCTCCCTTATATACACCCATGCAGTCTCTCCCTCACCACCCTGCACACAAACACACACCCCCTCTCTCACATGCAAATACACACACACACACACACACACACACACACACACACACACACACACACACACACACACACACACACACACACACACACACACACACACACACCCCTCTCTCTTACACGCAGGCACACCCTGTCTCTCTCCCCCTCACGCAGACACTCCACCTCGGTCTCAAACACACATATCCACGTATACGCAAACACACATGCACACGCTCACACATAAATCTGGTCTGAATTTGCATTTGCCGATTTGTATTTGCAGATACATTATGTTTTGTCAAAAATATACAATTTGTATATAGTCAGTCAATGCGGTAGTTTTCATTTTACACGTTTTTAACCTACCATCTGATACTTCTCTGAAATTATCTCTCAATCTCCCTGTTCTTTTACCAAGCTCCTCCCATTTGGTGGCATTTCAGTTGATTCATGGCCGCTTTCTGGTAGTGAGTTTCACGCCCATAGCACACCGTTGTCCTGGCACAATGGAGATATGGAGCTGGAAATGGATGGGAGCTGCACATCCTATCACTTCCAACATGGGCTGCAAGTTTTCCCACGTAGAGCAATGATCTAACACAGTGTTACTCAGCAATGCAGTGGTTGGTGTGGACAGCTGTACATTCTGGAAAGGTAACTGCTCTAGATTAACAGATAACTTCATTGCTATTCACTGCAGAGCTCCCCATGCTGGAAAGAAACCTAGTCCATGTTTATGGAACAATGCACTTGTGTGCTCTGCAGGTTTATATATCAATGCACTGTTGGACGGACAAGAAGTGGACTGGTGAGCTCTGAACATTGATCAATCCTCGACGAATTGTTAAGCAATACACTGGTCTGGTTTACGCTTAATGTTGAACATATATCTCATCTGGGCTTATACATGTGTGGGCATGATCTGTGAGGTGGATTGAGAGTCCGATATAATTCCTGATATAACTATCACTCCTCCAGCTCGGCCCATTCCGCTATTTAACCCCATACTTCTGCAACATGTTGTCCATTAAGTAATTACCCAAGTAAAACGTGAATATCTGTCGCTCTTGTATTGGAAATGGAGATCGTGACTTGGACCGAACACGTTTTTTTAATATTTTAAAGCTAAATGTGAGGTGTTGTGTTTCAGATACAATTTGCTTGTTCGAGATATTCAAATTAAGCAAAGCACAATTTATTCAAACATTGTTTGGTTGCAAGTACCACAAGGAATGGAATGTATCTGCACTGTCTATGGCACGGTAGGAGTCTCTCAAAAATGCCTAACCCCACCTAAGCAGTTAAATTATGGTATGTTCAATGTCAAATTAAACAGAAATAAATCAAACGAAAGGATGCAGCAGGCCTGGTGATCAGACACAGACGGTCTCGGGACTCTAGCAATTTCTACATTGCCAAAACACAGTAGAATCATCAAGCTTGTGAAGGGAAAGCATCATCTCTCTCCCTCACCTCTATTTTAACAACTGGAGATGTGCCATTAACCCAATAGTCAGCGATGTCAACATCCCACCCACACCAAGTATTATTGTGTTATATCAGGGTTATCGTGAAAGGAGTTAACTGGAGCTGTTTGTTCAGTGACTGTGATTAATATCAGTCTTCCTGGATCTAACTGGGTCACGAGAGGCTTTACCTCGTCCATAATTATGGGATTATTTCAATTTGTTATGCCATAGTATTTGGGGCAGTGTAATCCTCAACACGATTGGGATCAGCAGCTAGAGAGAGTGGAAGAGATCAGAATCTGAAAACATTAGAATGTTCCAACAATGGATCAGAGTCTGAGAACATTAGACTGGAATATCCCAACAATGGATTTTAATCTGACAACGTTAGATTGGAATGTCCCAACAATAGACAGGAGTTTATCTGCGGGTCTTTACTGGCTTTCTCGGGATTGGGCAAGTTTACAGTTGCGGATAGAAGCCGTACTCATGATTATTCAAGCTGGGTACGATCCCATCCTCGCTATTATTGGTGTTCCTGGTAAGCCTAACTCTGTCAATTCTATGAGCGATGGTGAAGGTTATTGATATTCCAGTTAATTATATTTAACAAATATATGAACATTCTGTCACAAATTCCTCATGTAATTCAGAGGCATAGGTTATGACTCTAAAACCATTGTTTGAAACCCTCCCACAGCCGATGTCGAAACTTAAATTCGAATGTCAAAAGTTGGAATGAAACCTAATTTCCCTCATGGCAACCATAAACCATCAGGATTTTTTCCTTATTTTAATGCTGATCTTTGTTAAAGAAACTGAAAAGTTTTGCCCTGTTTGGACTAAGTGTGATTTCAGACCCACAACAATGTAATTGGCTCCATATTGCCTTCACAAATGTCCGCGTGGTCAAGGGCAGATACTGATGGCCAACAAATGCTGCCCTTGCCAGTGATGCTGGCATCCCGGGAATCAACAACATTAAAGGTGACATTACCAAGGAAATGTGGATGCTGGAGATGTGAAATAACATTCTCCAGAGTCTGAAAAAGTGTTGGAGATTCTCAGCAGGTATGACAGTCTGCCGGACTGGAGAAAAACAGATAACGTTTAGAGTTCATTGAACATATCAAAACTAAATGCAACTAATTAAGAATATTATTCAAATCAGGGTTGGTTGGAAGGATGAATGGGAGGTTTGTGTTGAATGGGTGGAGGAATGTCCAGCAAGAGGGAGAGAGAAAGAGAGAGAGAGAGAGAGCGAGAGAGAGAGAGAGAGATGGAGAGGAAGAGAAAGGAAAAGCAAACAAAAGGATTGCTGATGATGGACTGGAAGGAATGTAGGACGGGAGCTTACTCGAACATTTCCCTTTTACCCATATTCCTGAATATCACATCCATTTCAGGATGTCCCTGCTTGAATTGAGTAATGTTCCCCGTGTCTCTCTGAGTGTGGTGATCAACTCCATCGGCAATACTAGTGCTGAGATACCGAGAAACACAATGTTATATTGTCAACTGCTTCTTTGGAAAGTGGAACTGTTACTGTGGGACTGTGCAGAGATGCAACAGCCTTCTCAGCTAGGAAGAGAAACTGAGGAGTCAGAGGCATTTTCAACACTGAATGGTTGCGCCATGGGTGTGGGGAACTGACTTGCTGCTGTCATTGGAAAGTCAGTGGAGTTTCTGTGGATGGTGTTCTCAGGTTTTTATTGTCAGTTGCTGCGTTCATTCAGGTCGACCCGAGGTCCTTTTGACCCCACTCCAGACACTGCATTTTCAGTGTATCTGTGTCCACGGTAAACAAATGGAGCTGAGACTACAGAGAAGGGAAGCTGTGTAAACAGGGTGGGGCTGGGAGCTGCACATTCCTCCCTGGGATTTCGAGGAACATTTGTCTAAGCTGGATCCATTCCAAGTGTAATGTGACAAACCAGTTAGTTTCAAAAATGAGGTGGTCACTGAACTGTGTCCTCTCCTTCAGTATAACCTGTAGCCTCACATCAGGCACAGGACTGTACTGACTCTTACCATGAAGTGAACTGGATTGATTCTGGAACTTTCCAGTCAGGAGTGGGTAATACATCCACCATCTCTGAAGTGCAGTCCTCTGATGTATTCCCAAGCTGACAGAAGCCATCTGCTGCTGAGAGGAATTCATTGGTTCCATCTCCACAGGGGAAGGTACAGAAACTAATTTCCAGAAATATTAGGGAACTGAAGATTAGTGAAAATGAAAAACTGCAGGAAATTAGAATTAATGAAGAGTATGCTTTTTGAAAATCTAATTAAATTGAAGTGTCATGAGTTACTGAATCTGCTGAGCTGCATCCCAGAGTATTGAGGAGGTGGCGATAGAGCTAATGAAATAATTATTGATTATTTTGCAAAGCTGGTTAGATTCTGGAAAGGATCCTGCAGACTGGAAAGCAGCTATTGTAAACTGAAATATTTAAAACAGGATGGAGAGGGCAAACAGAAAACTAAATAGGTAGTTGTCAGCTTGAGAAAAATATTGTAACCTTTTATAAGGAATGTGACAACTAACACTTGGAGAATAGTGATCTGATTTGGAAGAGTCGGTCTAGATTCAGGAAAAGGAAATGATCTTTGATAAACCTGCTGGAATTTGTAGACATTGTCCGCTGTGACATCGACAGTTGAGCACCATTGGGAAATGTCAATGGTGCTCAACTGTCAGCACCATTGTATCTAAATTTCAGCAGACGTTTGACATAGTTGAATACAGTTGAGTGGGGAATGTTAAATTCCTTGGGTATGTAGGTGTGAAATATATACCATATGGATTAAAAATTGGATATTGGAGATAATGAAGGGAGTAGTATTTTCCTCTGGACTGGAGGTTTGTTGGGTATCATTTGGATCAGTGTTTTGGCAATAGCTGTTCACAAGGTATAAAAATGATTCAGATGTAAACAAACATCTTCATTCATATTTATGTTTGTTTTTCCATGGTGAGAGATCGGGAAGTGCTGTTGTTGAAAAGGACCTGGATGACCTTGGTCATAAGTCACCAACGTTGCAGGAAGTAAGTGATATGTGGCTCTTTATGCAAAATGATTGAAACAACAGAGTTGGTATATCTTTCCCAATGGTAGTGTTTTGTTGAGAGAGTGTTTGGTGCATTGTGTACAGACTTGATCTGTTTTATAAATAATGATCTCTTTGTCACAGAGGGAGTGCAAAGGAGTTTCACCAGACTAAACCCTGGCATGATGGTACCATGAGGAGAGAGTGCAGGATCCATGTGTTTAATTTGTAGCGCTGTGCGAGATAAGAAGTTGAAACTTGATGTTACAGACGGATGCTCATTACATACCAAACAGCTGAATAGGGTCAAATTTCCACACTATTCATTGGATGTTTGATTCCCAAAAGTTTATATGCCTCTGCAGAGTCCCCATTTCGATTGACAGAAAGGTACAGGCTCTGAATGAACTCTAGGCACTTGAATGCAGTTACTGTGTGACACTGTATTGAATGTCACTTTGTACACAATCCTGTCAGCAGTCACAATACCTTCATTTTGAAAGAGTTAACGATTCTACACCAGCTTCTGACCTCCACAGAGACCATGGGTCTGCTTTCTTGAACATGGAAGACATCTTGGAGAATGGTTACTAAAGTTGGCGCCATTCCTACTGCCAGAAAACCATGTTAAATAGCACATAGGTCGTATGAGTAATTAGCCATGTGGACCAGGTTGGAACAGTCCATCTGTTCAGTCACTGCTCCATTTGTTTGTGATGTTGGAGCATTTCTGACATCTTCCTGTTCCTGTATTAGTGACTTGAGAAACTGAATGACGTCTTCCTGTTCCTTTGTATGTGACTCCGGGTGTGATAGGATCTCTTTCTGATCCCGTGTAAGTGACGTGTATGAGTGAACAGATTCCTTCTCTTCCTGTGTGATAGGCAGGAGGGATTGAATGAGCTAGCACACATCCTGTCCAATAGTTTGATGGGCTATATGACTGCCCCATGTTCTTGTGAACTCAGATTGTGGTGCTGAATGAGCACCTCCATTTAGTTGAGAAATGTGCAGTGTCTGCCATTGCTGTTACATGAATGTTACCCAGGCTTTAAAAGCATGGTCTTGAATGGTGCCCAGTTCTAGTTTCACATGGACACTGACTACTTCAAGAGCTGAGAAGGGACAACTTGTTCTGAACATGATGTAAACTTCTGTGACTATCCCCACGTCTGCTCAGTTTGGACTCAATGGGCTGAATGGGCTCCTTCCACACTGTAGGTATTCTATAATGACCGACTGGAGATGCCTGGGCTGAAGGAGCTACCCTGAAGATCTCCGACAAATGGGTATCATGGCTGAGATGATTGATATCCAGCGGTGATAACCATCTTCCCTTGTGCTGTGAATAACTCCAAACAGTAGAGAGCTTACAATCGATTCTCATTAAGTGAGATTTTTCTCAGGCTCCTTGATGTCATCCTCAGTCTAATACTGCTTTGAGTTCAGGGCCAGTCTCTCAAACTGATCCCATGTGTTCCCTCTTTTGTTCATATCAATAGGTCATGGTGTAGAAGCAGAGAATGTTTTGTTCAAACAGATGGTCGTGAATGTCAGGAATTCTCTTACACAGAAATTTAGGGGAGCTAGATCACTGAAAGGGTCCAGTGGTGTTCTGCAGGGATCAGTTCTGGGACCCCTGCTCGTTGTGACTTTTACAAATGACTTGGATGAGGAAGTGGAAAGGTGGGTTAGCAAAATTGCTGATAAAACGAAGAGTTATCAGCAATAGAGTGGTACATAGCGTGGGAGGCTGTTGTAAGTTGCAATGAGATATTGAATGATGCCGAGCTGGGCTAAGAAGCGGCAGATGGAGTTCAAATTGGAAAAGTGTGGAGTTCAAATTGGAAAAGTGAATTTGAATGCAGAATACAGGGTTATAGGCAGGATTCTTGGCAGTGTGGAGGAATTGAGTGATCTTGGGTTCCATATCGTTAGGTCCTTCACAGTTGTGACCTAGATTGACTGGGTTGTTAAGAAGGAAAATGGTGTGTTAGCTTTCATGAACAGAGGTATTGTTTATAAGAGCCAAGAGGTTATGCTGCAGCTCTATAGAGCCTGATTAGACCACACTTGACTTATTTTCTCCAATTCTGGTCACCCAATTAGAGGAAGGATATGGAAAATTTAGAAAGGGTGCAGTGGAAATTTACCAGAATGCTGCCTGGACTGGAGGGCAGGTC
Source organism: Hemiscyllium ocellatum (assembly GCF_020745735.1). Lineage (NCBI taxonomy): Eukaryota > Metazoa > Chordata > Chondrichthyes > Orectolobiformes > Hemiscylliidae > Hemiscyllium > Hemiscyllium ocellatum. The sequence goes on along the minus strand of NC_083421.1, from coordinate 9,300,651 downwards.
TAATGGAGAAAGGCTAACAGAGATAGGGCTTTTATCATTGACATGAAGAAGGATGAGAGGTGAGGATCTCCAGAGACTTTTTTTCCAAGGCAGAAATGGCTGTCAGGAGAGGGCATCATTTGGAGCTAAGTTTCAAGGAGATCTCAGAGATCGGTTCCTTACACAGAGAGGGGTGAGTTCGTGAACTGCACTGCCTGCTGTGGTATCTGGTCAGGTGTATAGGGACATGTAAGCGACTCTTACTTGGGCACATGGGAGGATAGTATAATGTAGTATATATAGGCTAGTCAGATCTGAGAGTAGGATAAAAGGTAGATGCAACATCGAGGGCAGAGGAGCCTGTACTGTGTAATTTTCTATGTTCTATCTTCTATGAAAGTATTTAACAAGTGGGGTAAATGAATTTTGACCTGTCAGAGAGTTAAGGGCTATGAGGAATCGGATATTAAAGAGGATTTGCGAACGAGAGCAGATCAGCCATGTTCTTAGTGAAGGGCAGGATTGGGGTTTGAACGATGTGCTCCTGTTTCTGATGTACTCCGATTCTGTTATTGGAAGATTAGTGGGTGGTATTTTCCTGGAAGGTATGTTATTGAATATTGCAGTCAGGGAGACCAGAGGATTCTGTGAGCCATCACTAGGTGAGGTCTGGGGGCTGTATTCACAGTGAATCTGGGTCTACAACATGAACAACAATTGGGGCACACGTTGCAGAGAGGGGACGCTCTGTAAAGAGAGATGAGGGGAGTCTTTCATATCCCGCCTGAGTTTTCCAATTGTATTTTCCAAATCACCCAAACCGTATGAGGCAGTCTTCAGGGACTGAATGATCTTACTTGTTCCTGTGTACTAGGTTATAGCAGTAAGTCGACATCAACTGTTCCTGTCTGGCAGGTTTGAGGAGCTGAATGGAATGCAGAGATATGGGACTGAGGAGCAGGAGTGGGTCACTAGACACTTTGAGGCTTCTCCACCAGACACTAAGACTGTGGCTGATCAGGTTGTGGTCTCAGCTCCACCTTCCTGTCTGTATCCCATTATTACGTCTCTACTAACTCAGCTTTGTATAAATTTAAACAAAGAGGAATGTCAAACTTCTGGGGAAGAGAATTCCCACTTAAAAGGTCCTTGTAGAATTTTCCCATCCCTCTGATAGAATCAGAGAGTCATGCAGCATGGAAAGAGATCCTTTATTCCAGCTTACCCATGCCAACCAGTTATCCCAACTTATCTAGTCCCATTTGCCATCATTTTCTCCATATCCCTCTGAACCATTCCGATTTATGTACCTATCCGCGTGTATTTTAACAGTGTAATTGGACCCGCTGTCAACATTTTCTTTGACAGCACTTTCTGTACACGCACCATCTTCTGCATGAAAATGTAACTGCTAAGGTCCATTCTAAGTCTTTCCCCCAAACCTTCAACATATGCTGAATAGTTCTACACTCCCTACCTTGGGAAAAATATATTGGCAATTCAGATTATCCATGCCCCTTAGGATTTGAAAAATCAATTCCATGTCAACATTCACCCTCCGCCAGTTCAGGGGAAGAGGCCTCAACTTGTTCATCCTCTCCATGAAGCTCAAATCCTCCAGTACTGGAAAATGCTTGTAAACATTTTCTGCGTCCTCTCAACATCCTCCCATCAGGAGAGCCAACCGAATTGTGCACAGTATTCTTAAAGAAGCCTCACCAGTGTTCTGTCCAGGGCTAACATGTCACATTAACTCCTGTACTCAATGTTCGGACCGATTAAGGCAAGCGTGCCAAACATGTTCTTCACCACCCTGTCTATCCACTTTCAAGGAACTGTGAACCTGTACCCGTAGGTCTCTTTGTTCGGCAACATTCTCCAGTGCACAACATGGCTGAACGTACTGAAAATGCAAAACCTCACAAATATCTAAATTAAACTCCATCTGCCAGTCCTTGGGACTTTGATGGGGTCAAAGGTGCCGCTGTACTCTGAGTTAATCGTAATCTGCTGCACCACTTTGTTGATGTTATCTGGAAAATTACTAATCATGCCTCTGATATTCACATCCTAGTCATTTACATCCATGATGTAAAACACTGAGCTCAACACTGATTCTTTCAGCACACCGCTGGCCTCAGTCTGGAAAATAATTTGTTATCTTCAAGACACGTTTTCGTATCCAATTGGTTAACTTTCCCTGGATTCCATGTGACCTAACCTGTTTGCGATGAGGAACCATATTAAACACCTTGCTGAAGCCAGTGTAAACAAATTAAACCACAGTGCCTTCTTCAATCTTCTGTGTCACGTTCTCAAAATACTCCATCACATTAATGAGACATGATCTCCATCGCACAAAACCATGTTGACTACTCCAAACCAGTCCTTGTCTTTCTAAATGCACCTAAATCCTATCCCTCAGATACCCTCCAACAACCTACACTACACTGACGTTAGGGTCACTGAATCGATAATTAATTGTGTTTTTGGATCACTGTACCGTTTTCTAGTCCCACTCCTCCACTGGTCACAAAACAATTCAATTATAATTATGTTGGTGATATGGCCAGTGATATAGTTCTCAGAGAGTGTCAGGGTCAGTGTAAGGAACAAGTCAATCAGATTTCTTTAATCTGCTCCAACAACACGTTTACGACTAAAACAAAGTTATTCAAACTATGATGGAAAGAAGAATGCTGAGTGAATATTGCAAATATGTACATTGGTATTTCCCTTTTAAAAATACTGAGGCACAAACACACATACTCACGCGTTTGATAACAAACTGGTAATGGATATCTCTGCGATGTTAACTTGAAAGAACTTTGTTCAAATATTACTGGAACTCATGACAAAAGGAAAACTGAGAGGTTGGCCCAAATGTTATCCTACTTGCAGAGTCAGAGAGTCCTACAGCATGAAGACAGGCCCTTTGACCCATACTGGTCCCTGCTGACATAAATGTCCATCCACGCTAAACCTATTTCTCTGCACTTGGCCCATATGCTTCTGAACCTTTCCTATCCATGAATTTGTCCAAATGTCTTTTAAGTGTTGTTAATGTTAATGCCTGAACTACTTCCACTGACAGCTCATTCCATATACATACCACCTTCTGTGTAAAATTTGCCTCTCTTGGTCAGTTTTATTTTTTTCCCCACTAAACGTAAACTGATGCACTCCAGTCCTCGATTCCAAAACTCTGGGGAAAAAAAACTCAGTTCATTCAGTATATGCCTCTCATGATCTTGTACAGTTTTTTTTTAGAACCCACCCCACCCCTCCCACTCTTTCAATCTCCTTTGCTTTAAAGAAAAATGTCCTTCCTTGTCCAACCTCTCTCTGTAACTCAGGCTGTTGGGTCATATCAACATCCTTGTAAATTTCATCTGCAATCTTTCCAGTTTCATAAAATCCTTCCAACAGCAAAGTGACCAAACCTGAACACAAAACTGCAGGTGCGGCCTCGTCCTGAAACTTGCAACATAACTTCCCAACATCTATACTCAATGCCCTGACTGATGAAGGCCAGTGTGCCAAAAACCTTCTTCACTTCCCTGTCTCCCTGTGACTTTACTTTGAGAGAACCGTGCACCTGTACTCCAAGGTCCCTCTGTTCCACTACACAATTTAACATCATACCATTCACAATGAAATTCCTGCCTTGATTTGACTTTCAAAAATGTAAAACTCACACTTATCTATATTAAACACGTTTCCCTATTACTCTGCCCACTTCCCCGGCTAATCAAGGTCCTGCTGCAATTTCTGAAAACTTCCCTCACTGTCATCAGCAAATTATGTTAGGCTTACTGGTCTATATTTCCCAGGTATTTCTTTCCTTCCCTTCTTGAATAAGGGCACAGCATTCGCTACCCTCCAGTCAGCTGGGACCTCACCTGTAGGTAATGATGATGCCAAATATCAGCCAGGGTCCTGTAGTGTCTTCTCTAGCCTACTGCTGTGTTCTTTGATACATCTGGTCAGAACCAAGATTTTTATTCAGCTTCCTACATTCTAATACATCCAACACCTCCTCTACTGTGATATGGACTGTCCCCAAGATATCACCACTAATTTCCCTAAGGTCCCACACCAAGTCTTCAAGTATTTCTCCACGTTAAACACAGAGGAGAAATATTCATTGAGAACCTTGAGGATTTCCTGTGGTTCCGCATATTCATATCCACTTTGGTCCTTGGGGGTCGTATTCTCACTGCAGTTATTTTCTTTTCTTAAATATACTTAAACAACCTGTTTGGATTCTTCCTGATCTTCTCAGCCAAGGCTATCTCGTGCCCTCTTTTCGCCCTCCTGAGATCCTTCCTCAGTAAACTCCCGTATCCCCTGTATATCTCCAGGGATTCCTTTGATCCCATCTGCCTGGACCTGAGCCACACCTCTTCAATATCTCTTGTCTTCCAGGTCTCCATCCTCATGCCAACCCCGCCTTTCACCCCCATAGGAACATATAAAGCTTGAACTCCAGTCATCTCACTTTTCAAGACCTCCCAGTTGATGGAGGCCCTTTCGCCTGCAATCAAATTGTTCCGAACAACCCCTGCAAGTTCCTGTCTAATTCCATCAATATTGACCTTGCCCCAAGTTAGAACTTGCATTGTGTACCGGTTTGTCTTTCTCCATAACTATTTAAAGATTAATAGAACTATGGTCACTGGTCTCAAAGTGCTCCCCCACTGTCACCTCCATCACCTCTCCCACTCTATTTCTCAAGAGTCGGTGAGTTTGCCAATTCCCGAACAGGACCTTCTCCATACTGCATGAGGAAAGTTTTCGCAACACAATTAAAACATTTACCCCATGTAAGCCATAAAATCTATGTCAGTCCCACTCTATATTCATAAAATTAAAATCTCCTACTATGAGAATTCTATTGCCCCTGCAAGTGTCCCAATGTCTCTACATATTTTTGTTCCTCTAACTCCCATTGAATATTTGGGGGTCTATAGTACTAACCCAATAATGTCATCATCCCATTCTTATTTCTTAGCTCCACACACAAAGCCACACTGAATGATCGTCCAGGTATTTTATCTCTGAGCACTGCTGTGATACTCGCCTTAATCAAAAATGCAACTCACCCTCCGCTCCTTCCATCACCACTATCCCGCCTAAAGCAGCTGTACCCTGGTGCATTATGCTGCCAGTCCTATCTCTCCCTTTGCCATGTTTCTGTAATGGCGATAACATCCCAGTCCCACATACTTATCCATGCCCTGAGTTCATCAGCCTTATCAGGCAGCCGTCTTACATTGTAACAGATGCAATTTAATCCAACAGGCATTCCTTGCTCTCTGTCATGTTCCAGCCTGACCTGTCTCTTCACTTTACTGTTTCTAATTATTGCATCTACTTCCAGCCTTAAACTTGTCACCTGCTGTTGATGATCCCATCCCACCCCCAAACCCAGCCAATCTAGTTTAAACCCTCCCTTGCAGCACTAGCAATCCTCCCTGCCAGGATATTGCCCCCTCCCTCCAGTTCAGGTATAACCCGTCCCCCTTGAACAGGTCACCTCTGCCCCACAAAACTTCTTAATAATCTAAAGGTCTATATCCCTAACCTGCCCAAATTCTTTAGCCATGCATTCATCTGCCATAACGACCTGTTCTTACCCTCACTAGCACATAGCACTGAATGTAAACCGAAGATTACCACTGTCATCGTCCTGGCTTTTATCCTTTTTCCTAGCTCTCTGTAATCACGCTGCAGGACCTCTTCACTATTTCTACCTCTGTCATTTTGTACCAACGTGCACAATGACTTCTGGCTGCTCCCCCACCCCGGTGAGAACGTTCTGCAGCCGCTCTGAGACATCCTGGACCCTGGGATGTGGGAGGCTACACACCATCCTGGATTCCCATTTGCAGTCACAGAATTTCCTGTCTGTTCCCTTCACTATCGAGTCTGAATAATTACTTCTGAAGTTATTCTGCTCGCAGAACCTTCTGACAATGGGATTTCTTCCTGAAACATTTGGATTTGGCTAAACCCCCTTTGATTCAATCAGGTGGGGAGGTTCCAAAGAATCCACATCAGGAATCCTCCATGAGTGAGAAAACCGACTGGGGTTTTTGTTTTAGCTCACACATATTGCTGTGATGAGGGAAAGGGAAAGAGAAAGGGAGAAACAGACTGTTCCTTCTCAGGTAGGTTACATTTTCCCATCCTAAGTTGAATCAAAAATGTTATCAGAAATCAGACTGGACTATGTGTGCTCTCCTTGAACGTTGTCTGAACATTATGGCTCCATCACATTCCCTGCTCCATGCAGGTGCATCAATGCTGCTGTCGTATACAGAATCATTTCATTAACAAATAATTACCCTCTTTTGGATGTGAAGATGTGTTTATATGTACCTGCACAATATAAAAATAAAAAGCTTAATGTCTTCACAAAATCTTCATTAAAATGAATGTCTTATCTTAAACCAATACAGAAATTTCTGGAAAAGCTCAGCAGGTCTATTAGCATGTCTGAAGAGAAATGAGAGTTAACGTTTCTGGTCCAGCGACCTTGTCTCAGAAACTAGCTTATTCTCAAATTACATACCCAATTATTTTCTCCCACACAAGATGAAATATCCATCAGGTATTCACCAGCTACTCGCTGCTCATGATCGTATATGGTCAATAAGAACATCTCTCATTCTCAGTCCTGAACTGTTCATCCTTCATGGCATAATGCGTTCATCACTAGGCCAAGTAAAGAGAAACATCTTTGAAAAATTTGAAAACCATTTAGCTTTTTTTCAGTTTTGGGCTCATAACCTCCAACAATACATCAGATGTGGCCTCAGCAATGCCCTGTACTGATGCAGGAAAACATCGCTAAGATCAAACCCGACCAGCATCGTTCCATTTCCCTTCCAAATCAGTTGCTACATCTTCACAGTAACTTGATGTGCTTCATGTGCTAATACACACAAATCCCTCTGTACTACCAAGTTCTGCATTTTCTCTCCATTTAAATTATTTGCTGCTGTTTTGTCATTTTCGCAAAACACAAAATTCCAGTCACCCACATCGTTCTGATATTTATTTTGTCGCAAGTTTACTCACTGCCCTCCCCTATCTGTATCCGATTGCGGACGCTCTGCCTCCACTTGACATCTTATTAAATGTTTAGCCTGGTGTATGAGCAAACTGAGCTCCAATATATTCAGCCTCTTCATTCAAGGCATTAAACTAGAGTGTATACTGTTGATAAACTCACACTGATCCTTGAAGAATTCTACTAGTTACAGCTTTCCAACCTGAAAACAAGTAATTATCTCAAATCTGTATTTCAGGTTAGCTAACCAGGGCTCCCCTGTTCCTGTGTAACTGCCTAGAAAGGTTGTATGGCCTTCTACTGGGCGGTGTAATTTAGTCAATGAGTTGAATGACTATATTCTATTCCTGTGTAACTCCATAGAGGGACAGAATTGCCTCCTCCTGACTCAGTATAACGATTCTGACTGGCTGAAAGGGGTCTTCCTCTCTGTCTCTCTCTGGAACAGCCTCGAGATGTGAACTGGGAGGTCGACATGTGGGATAGGATCAGCAGTAGACCATTTGGCACCTTCAGCCTGCTGCACAATTTAGAAGCATCATGGCTGGTCTGACTGTAGCTGACCACCACATTCTTGTCTGTTCCCTCTAAATATTGTCTCTTCTGTCCATCAAAGATCACTTAAGGTCAGCCTTGAATATCTTCAATGACCAGTCTTCACTGTTCCCTGGGGATGACAGCACTATGGATCGCACAATCTGAATGAGAATGGAACAACGTTATCTCAAATCTTCATGGGAGACCCTTTAATTTGAAATTGTGTTTACCTCACAGCAAGTTATCTCCTCTTTTCAGAAATAAGGGCAAAACAAATGAGAGGAGTCATAGACCATTCCGCACCTCAAACCTATCACACAGTCGCATTGACTGTCCAGTAAAATATTTATTAATATCAGCCTCCATTGCACCCTTGGGAAAATATTATCAGCAAAACATCATGGGCTGAAGGGCCTGTTCTGTGTTGTATTGTTCTATGTTCTATGTAATGGCAGGAGACACAGAATAATAATCTGTTGATACATCACATGAAGGAAATTGGTGCCATTGAAATGAAGCCATCATCATTAATTATGAAAATCCCATCTGCTTGCCGCATGTCCTTTCGCGAAGGCAATGGGTCATCCTTCCATGGTCAGACCTCTATGTGACTGCAAACCCACAGCAATGTGTTTTACTATTTACCGTCCTGTGAAACATGTGAACCAGCAACTCAGTACAAGATCGGCAAAACATGTTGGCCTGACCAGGTCTTGCACACATCTCGTAAAGGAAGAACAAAAGGAAAGGTAAATCCCTTCCTCTGACTCTTTCCTGTATGCCTTCTGCTCATTCTCATTCAGGCAGATGACCATTCCCCATATTAAGTGCATTCTTTCTTCGTCTCTCCCCGAGCATGATGTTCATCTCCATCTGCATCTCTGGTGCTGCTGTATTGATGCTGACATACAGATGTAAGGAATTTCTTAATTCCACATCATTCACGGTGCATCGAGAAGGAATGCATTTTTTTATGACACAGGAAAGAAACGGAGATGTGTAAGTGTGGAAAAAATAGTTATTGTGATCAACCTTGAGAGTGTTGTTGAGGCAGTCTTTGGGATATTGTGGATGATTTTTTTTTCTCCTTTATAAGGAATGATCACCTTGCCACAGAGAGAATGCAATGGAGTTTCACCAGACTAATCCCTGGGACGGTAGTACCGTGAGGAGTGAGGGAAGATTAATCTCTAGTGCTGTGAGAGAATGAGAGGTGTTTGCATTGAAACTGGAGGGGAAGGGACAGTCACTCACGATGTACTAAACAGACACTGATACGGCGATAAATTCCATGTTTTCTTTTACTCAGCTAATCCAGCCTTCGAATAAACTCTCCCCACGTTAATACAGTACAGTTGATATGTGATCCTGCACTGAACGTCACGCTAGCCATAATCCCGACAGCAGCCACAATACCTTCATTCGAAAACAGTTAACTATTCCCACCAACTTCTGATGTCCACGGAAAACATGGACATGTCTTCTCGGAGATGAAAGATGCCTTCTTGAGAATAGACACAAAATGTTTCGCTTCCTTCCTCAATGCCAGCAAACCACGATAAAGTATCATGTGCACCACAGGCAAAGGAGCCACAAGGTACATCGTGAAGCCGTCTCTGAGTGCAGTCTCTGCTCCATTGGTTTGTCATATTGGAGCATCAATGACAACCTTCTATTCCTGGATAAGTGTTTCAAGGGGTTGGACGGTCTCCACCTGGTCCCATGGAACAGGTTCATGTGTTTGACTGAGCACTGACTATTCCTGATTAACAGCTTAATGTGCTGACCAGACCCTTCCTCTTACTGTGGAACAAGCAAAAGGATTGAATGGGCTGTCCCTCTTCTTGTTCAGTAGTTTCGATGTGATGAACGGATTCTAGATATCCGTGTGCAACAAGCTTGAGGTGCTGAATGAGCTCCTCTTCTAATTTTGGAAATGTGCAGTATCTGGCCACCAACCACAAACATCTCCCGTTGTGCTCTGAAAGACCCCAACCAGAGGGGAGGTTACACCAGATCCCCATTAAGCTCAAATAATTAGGTGGTCCCGATGACATCCTCAGTCAAATACTGCCTTGATATCAAGGCCACTCACTCTGCCCTGAGCCCCTGTGTTTGTCTCTTGTTTCAATCAATCGGTGATGGTGTATGCATAGGGAGTGATTACCTCTCACAGAGGGACATCAATGTCAGGAATTATCTGTGCTAGAGAGTTAGGGGAGCTGCACCACTGAAAACATTTAACCAGGAGTTAGATAAGATTTTTGACCTGTCAGAGAGCCGAGGGGCGTGAATATTGGGGCATTAAAGAGGAGTTAATAGGACTCGGCAAGATGGCGGGTGATTCTCTTGAACTGCTGTGGACAGCTCTGCCTAACAGCCAAGGCAAAGTGGTACTTTTTGCCATCCCTTGCCAATTTATGTGGTGGAATTATTAGTTTAAAACCTTACAGAACACATATGTTGTACTATTTGGGAGTCGGAAGGATAACAAAGGGAAAAGGAGCAAGCAAACAGCAGCAGGGAGGACCCTCCCCTGCAGAAACAGGCATTCCAGAGGCTGCTACAGCAGCAGCAACCTCTCCTAAACCCCTTGGGAACTTAACAGACTCACATGAATTGGCTGCGTCGATGGAGAGAGTTAACTTGAAAGTTAGGGCTGCGATTGAATAAATCCTTGGGGAGATTCTTGCCCAGGTCCAACCGATCGCATCCATGCTGCAGAAGCATGAGCTGGAGATCCAGAGCCTCGGGGAGAGACTGGAGGAGGTGGAGAGTCGAACTAAGGCCTCGAAAGCTGAGAGGGAGTCCTCATCAGTCGGTTCCAGGTGCCGGAGCAAGAAGTTTGGACCTTGCAAGACCATATCAATGACGTCGAAAATCGTGGTCGGAGGATAAATCTCCGAATTGCCAGGCACCCTGAAGGTGAGGAAGGTGAGCAGCCAATCAGTTTCATTGAAAGCTGGGTGTCTAAGTTTTTGGGCCTTCACGTCGAGTCCAGCAGGCTTCAGACTGAAAGGGCTTATTGGGTTACAGTGCACAGGGCAGGGCCCGTGCAGTGCCCCCGCTCAGTCCTAGTGTACGTCTATTCATATAAAAACAAGCAATAAGTCATAGACGTTTCCAGATCCGTGGGAAAACATCCGAAGGTGCTGCTGAACAAAGGGCCAAAAATCATGGTTTTTCCAGGATTTCTTTGCAGCTGTTATTCGAAAGAGGAAATCCTTTGATGAAGGTAAAAAGATGCTGAGGAACCTGTGCATCCAATACTCCATGAGATACCCCACGTGCTTCGTTTCAGCCACGAGGACTCAGTCTATACATTTGATTCAGTGGATAAGGCTAAAAACTTTGTGAACACTTTAAAATGGACGATTGGCCTGAAAAATACGGTTAATGTTTGTTCTCTTTTCTACCTTTCCCCATGTTTTTTTTCTCCCTTTTTTCTCTTCCTTTCTTTCTCCCTATTAATTTCCTTTTTGGAAAGGGGGCAAAAGACTTTGGAATAAGTTGTTACTTTATTTTAATAACTAGGTTTTCTGATGGGAAATCTTGTGGATGTTCTTTGTTGTCTCTCCCCCTTTTTTGTTTGTTCTGCTTCTCTTTTAATCACAACTAGGGGTGACATGAAGCCAGGGATGGGTGGAGTGCTCATCCTGACTTTGTCTTTTTTTCTGTTGATTTAAGGATCATCTTCTTGTTTTTTTTTAATTTCTGGCCTAACGCTGGGGCACAGTCCGGGTTTGAAGGAGCTGAGAAGGAGGGGGTGGGTAGGGTGAGTGCCCCCTATGGGCAGGGGGAAGAGTCTTCCATTCAAGGTTTTATAGTAGGTTTTCTTTGTAGTTTGTTTGGTAGGAATAGTTGTTCATAGTTATGATAGAGTAGTTTTTGTATATATAGTTCTTCAACTCTATGAGTCTTTATTTACTTATGCTCGGCTCTTTGTAAGCAGGGTTCTCCCTCTAAGGGGTTCAAGATTGTCTGAAAGGGGATATGGCTAAGTGTCTTATTACATGGTGCACCTGGAACATTAAGGGAAGTCATTTGCCTGTTAAAAGGAGAAAAAACGTGCTTTCTAGCCTTAAAAGTGAAAGGGTTGATATCGCTTTGTTGCAGGAAAACCATCTTGATGTTGGGGAACACCTTAAATTACAATATGAATGTTATGACCAGATATTCTTTTCATCCTTTACTAATAAAAGTAGGGGAGTGACGGTACTTATCCAGAAAACTCTTCCATTCACATTATTAGAGCCAGTGAAAGATGAGCAGGGATGGTTTGTGATACTTAAAGCCCTGATACATGGGAAGGAATATGACATTTTAGAAGTCTACTGCCCTCCAGTGCATCCCCTCAAATTTTTGATTCGTGCTTTCTCTAATTTGAGTGCTTTTGGAACACGGCGCATTATTATGGGGGATTTTAATTGTCTTTTGGATCGACAGTGGACAGGATGCTTTGTGGTCCCCCAACTATTTCTTCGGAAGACAAGCAGGTGGTTGACTTATGCGAGAAGTTGGGGCTGGTGAATATTTGGCGATGTCTTCACCCTACCAGCAGGGACTTCACCTTTTTCGCAAATCCACATAAATGTCACATGAGGATTGACCGCTTTCTGGCTCCCTCGGCTCTTCTGGATTCGATTATGGGTTGTAAAATTGGGAATATAGCTATCTCTCATCACACTGCAGTAGATTTGGAGATAAAGACCCAGGGTGAAGGGCTAGGTTTGCAGCACCGGCATTTGGGCCCTTTTATCCTTAAGGATTACAAATTCGAGCAATGCTTTTTGAAGGAGTTTCAGGAATTCTTGACTATCCACTCAGGCATGGCTAGTAGTCCGTCCATGCTACGGAAGACTGCTAAGGCCTTTGCTAGGGGATTAGGTATTTCCTATTTGGCTAGCCAGAAATGACAGAAGGCGGAACAGCAGCGTCTACTTGAGATGCAGTTGAAAGCTGCGGAGGCAGCACATTTTGCGCTGCCTTTGGTCACTAACCTACAGCAGATCACCGCCCTTTGGGCTGCCTTGAATTCAATACCGTCACAAAACGGAAAGAAAGAACTTGCTTTTCCCAAACAAAGACTGTTCGAATATGGGGAAAAGCCAGGGAAGTATTTAACATATCTGACTCGGAAAAAGCGTGCTCCCCAATCCATTCCTACAATCAGAGACAGCACTGAGGTCCTCACATCCGATGCTAAAAAGATTAATGGGGCTTTTTAGTGCTTTTACTTTGAATTGTATCGGTCTGAAGGTTGCGAGGACAGGATGGCTAAAATGGAGACCTTTTTAAGAACCTTGTCCTCCCAGGGGTAACCTTGGAACAGGCCGCTTTCCTTAATAGCCCCTTGACAGTTCGGGAAATGCAGAAGGCCGCAAGGCAACTTCAGAGTGTGAAAGCGCCAGGCCTTGATGGTCTTCCGGGTGAATTTTATAAGGAGTTTAAGGGATTCTGTGAGGGCCGATGTTTAGAGATGTCCAATCACTCCTATATGCATGAATGCCTATCACCATTTTTGAGAGAAGCTAATATTTCCTTAATTCTTAAGAAGGGGAAGGTTCCTGAGGATTGTGCCTCATACAGGCCCATCTCCCTATTAAATTCAGATTGCGAGATTCTGTCCATGATCCTGGCGCTGAGATTGGAAATGGTGTTGCCTCATATTATTAAAAACGACCAGACAGGCTTTATAAAGGGCTGTAGGTCCTCTCATAATATTAGAAGGTTGCTGAATGTGGTCCAAGTTTGTCAGCAACGATCAATTCAGAGGTTGGTGATTTCCCTAGGTGGAGTGAAAGCATTCGACTGGGTGGAATGGACACTTTTTTTACGTCTTAGAACAGTTTGGGTTCGGTGCAGTCTTCGCGAGATGGGTGGAGTTTTTATATTGCCACCCTCTGGCCGCGGTCATCACCAATGGGGAGAAGTCTGGGAATTTTAGGATTGGTCGGGGTAGTTGGCACGGCTGCCCCCGCTCACCGTTGTTGTTTACGGTGGTGATAGAGCCGCTGGCAGAGGCCATTCGTCAGAACGTCCACATAACTGCTTCGGAAGTGGGATCGAGGGCACACACGATTACACTGTATGTGGATGATGTCCTTCGGTTTCTATCGAACCCGATGACCTCTGTACCTCATTCGATACAATGTATCAATTCATTTGGGGCTATTTCAGGATATAAGACTAACTTTGCAAAATCGGAGGATATGCCTTTGGGGAACCTTAAGGATGTGCCAGAAGTTGAAGGTGGCCCTAAGTTCCCTTTTAAGTGGTCACGGGCAGATTTCCGGTACCTAGGCATTTTTATTACCCCCAAGTTTGATCTGTTGTTCCGGACTAACTTGGTTCACTTGCTCGACAATATCAGGCGAGATCTTCAGAGATTTGAGGCTCTTCCAATTTCATGGCCAAGCCGAATATCTCTCATTAAGATCAATGTTCTTCCTTGTTTGCTTTATACCTTGTGTATGCTCCCTATATTTTTTCCCAGGTCAACGTTGTGGAAACTTATGGGGTGGTTTGGTTCCTTTGTCTGGTATCATGGGCGGCTCCTCATCAAACTTACTAACTTGCAGTTGCCACGTGGAGGGGGAGGAGTTGATTTCCCAGACATTAGAAGGTATCAATGAAGTTCCCTTCTGTCCTGCGTCTGCGAATGGATAGGTAACGATCCAAACTCAATATGGCTGGATATTGAGGCCTCCCAAGCAAATTGCCCTCTTATGAATCCGTTCATCATGGATAGGATGAGGACAGTTATGAACCACTTCCGGAACTCCATTGCCATTATTACTGTCAGGGCTTGGAGGGCAATGCATCAGAGTGATCTATGACTTCGCCATTTACACCTATACTTGGCGTGCCAGGGTTCCGACTTGGGATGATGAAGTCAGGGTTCGAAGTATGGGCAGCGAGAGGAGTTTCTAGTTTGGAAGACTTGTTTGAGGGGGAGGTTATGATGTCTTTTGAGCAACTGAGCTGCAAATACGGGTTGCCCAGCAGAGACTTTTACGTTTTTTTCAGGTTAGGAATTTCATCCGGAAGAAGACTATGCTTCTCACTAACCCTATAAGCCCGATCAGAGAGTTTGTTGCTACATTCCACAAGCACCCTTTCGGTTAGTGCCCTCTATCATCTGCTGGGTGGCAGGGCCTGGCAGGATATTAACCGGTTATGTGAGGTCTGGGAGGAAGAGGGAGGAGTGCAGATCTCTTCTGAAACATGGGAGAACATATGGGAGAATAGTCAAGAGATCTCAAATAGGACATGTGCTGCACAGTTAAAAGTTCTGCACAGGGCTCATCTGACACCAGAACATCTAGCAAAGTTTAAAAAAGGAGCATCTTCAGTTTCCGCCAAATGTAAAATAAGTCTAAGTACTTTTACCCATTGCTTGTGGACATGCCATAGGCTTTGTGTTTACTTGAGCTCTGTGGCCGGACAGATAGGGAGGGCATTGAGGACTGAAGTCAAACTAGACCTGATATCTCTCCTCTTAGGTCTACCGAATTTACCATCTTTAGACGGGCATGGGAAGAAACTATTTAATATTCTTGCATACTGCATAAAATTCCAATGAATTGGGTGTCTGAGAACCAACCGGGCTTGCTGGGATGGCAGAAATAAATTATGGAGGACATTCACTTGGACTTTTTTGACAAACATGGTGCAGCACACAACAGACCATTTTTATAAGGCATGGCAGCACTACTTGAGTTATTTGGAAACCGATTTGCCAGGTGTCTAAACTATGGTGTTTGTTTAACCAGAATGGTTAGATTTGTTAAGCCCTGGGCCCTGGAGGAGAGTCTCCTGAGTTACTACGGATATATACACAATGCTCCTGTACCTCTGTTTGGGAGCTTTGTGCCGAGCATAACTGTTTTGTATTTTGTGATTTTTTTTTCTTTTCGATTGGTGTTGCTTTGCACAGTGTTAAAGTTTGTTTTATATTAGAGGGTAGGTTAATAGTTAGGAGACAATTGTTGTATTGTAATTTGTGTTTTTTTCTCTTTATTATACTGATAATTGTTATTGATTGCATTTTACAATAAGTTCATATGTTTGTAAGGTTGGAAAATTGCTAATAAATATATTTACCAAGATAAAGGAAAGATCTTGCCGGAGTTATGCTGAAAGATATTTGAATTTTGGAGAGACTAGAATCTGTCACTTGCCAGTGATATTAGGAGCAGGAAGGTAGTACAGAAAAAATCAACCTGGCCAATGAGCTGGTAGGGGAGACAGCACATCTGCTCGAATTTGAATCTATTTTGTTTGACAGATATTTCCAGGGCACTACATGACAGAAAACAGGAAGAGATAATGGATGATTGTGTACTGTCTTTCACAGGACCAGCTTGTTTCTCCAGGCACTGAAAGTCTTTATTGGGGTCAGAGAACCTCAGAATTAATACAGAACAGACGGAGGCAATTCAGCACATTGTACATCCACAAACTCTGCAACTGTACTATCTGAAAGCAGAGAGTTATTTGAGACAGACTGAGAGAGAGAGGGAGAGAGAGAGAATGACACAAAAAGAAAGAATGGTTTTGTAATTCACATTTCAATTTATATAGCTCAAGGTCATGAGTTTATTTTAACAATCTTATCTGTTTGTATTTTCCAGATTTTGAACTGTACGAAAAGTCACTTTGTCCCTGTATTTTGTGTTGCATCAGCATATTTTATTATTGGGGAAGAAGGGACCTGTTCTGATGGATGGTCTTCATCTGAACAGTGCTGGGACCAGAGTCCGAGCAAATCACATAATTAGGGCTGCGGACAGATCTTTCAACTTTTTTTGGTTTTGGGTGGGGTTTCAGTTATCAGGGAAATTAGAAAACTCGAATTAAAGGACGACGGAACAGTGCAGAACGCAGGAGGGGTTATTAAAACCTGTAGCACAGGCACAAATAGGACAGAGTGTATTGGAAGTGTAAGCAATCAAACTTCAAGCACACAGGACAGACAAATGACACTGAGAGGAGGAACGGTTAATACAGGACTGAGAGTGTTATATCTGAATGCATGCCGTATAAGAAACCAGGTAAATGAGCTTGTGGTAGAGATTGAAATTGTCAGAGGCGTGCTGCAAGGGGATCAGGACTGACAGCTGAATATTCAAGGGCATACATCCTATCGAAAAGACAGGTGGCGTGGGGGGAGCGGTTGCCATATTAGTAAGAATGAAAATAAATCAGTCATAAGAATTCTGGTCTCGTTGCTTTTGGAAGGATGTTGTGAAACGTGAAAGGATTCAGAAAATATTTACAAGGATGTTACCAGGATTGGAATACTTCAGCTACAGGGAGAAGTTGAACAAGCTGGGGCTGTTTTCACTGGAGCATCAGAGGCTGACGGGTGACCTTATCGCGGTTTAGAAAATCACAAGGGGCACCCTTTTCCCTGGGGTGTGGGAGAACTAGAGGGTATAGGTTTACATTGAGAAGGGAACGATTTAAAAGGGACCAAAGGAGCAAGTTTTTTTCATGCACAGGGTGGTGTGTGTATGGAAACAATTTGGTAGGAAGTGGTAGACATTGGTTCCATTCGAACATTCAAAAGGCATCTGGATGAGTATGTAAATAGGAGGGGTATGAAGGATATAGTCCAAATGCTGACAAATGGGACTAGATAAGGTTGGGATATCTGGTCGGCATGGACGAATTCGACCGAAGAATCTGTTTCCATGCTGTACATCTCTCTGACTGTATGACTTTAAGTAGGGTCAGATGGCACAAAATCAGAGTGGGTAGAATTGAGTATCACCAAAGATTGAAAAAGCAAGCATAGTTGGCGTTATGTTCATGATTCTGAAAAGTAGTCAGGAGCTGCGGCACAATACACACCAGGAGATAGAAAAGATGGGTTAAAAAAGCAAAGTACAGTAGTCATGGGCGATTTCAATACATGGGGGGACTGGGAAAATCAGGTTGGTAGTGTTTTGCAAGAAAAATAATTTGGGGAATATCTTCAATCGGGTTTTTTGGAGCAGCTTGTGTTGGAGCCCACTCAGGAACAGGCAATGCTGGATTTAGTTTTAAGGCAGACTATTTAATAGAACTTAAGGTTAAGGAACACACAGGAAGCAGTGATCATAATATGTTTGAATATATTCTGCAATTTGAGGTATTCAGCTGAATAAAGGCAAGTGCAGAGGCATGAGGGAGGAGCTGGGTAGAATTGACTGGGGAAGGGCCGAGCATGAAAAACAGTGGAACAGCAATGACAGGAGTATCTGGGAGTAATTTAGGAGACATGACAGAGATTTTTCCCAAGATAAAAAAGAAGCATGGTGCGGGGTTGGGGGTGGGTGGCGGGGAGGAGTGGGGGGAGGGGGGAGGTTGGGGGGCGGGGGTGTGGAGGTTGGGGTGAAGCGACCATGGCTGATTAGGTTAAAAAATCACACAACACCAGGTTATAGTCCAACAGGTTTAATTGGAGGCACACTAGCTTTCGGAGCTCCACTCCTTCATTGGTGTTTGTGTCAGCAGTCAGGGACAGAATAAAAGCAAAAGAGCAAGCATATAATGTGAGGAAGGGCAGAGGAAAACCAGACATTTTGGAAGCTCACAAAGACCAACAAAATAATACATATGGAAGGGGAGATTTAATATGAGGGTAAGCTTGCCAATTAAATCAAGGAAAATTGTAAGATTTTCTTTAGATTTATAAAGGGCAAACGCGAGACAAAAGTGAACATTGAGCTGCTGGAAAATGGAACTGGACAGACAGTAGTTGGGAAGAAAGAAATTGCTGAGGACATAAATAATTTCCCAAAAATTCAAGAGTGTGAAGGGCCAAAGCTCAGTACGTCACCCATCTCCAAGGGAACAGGGTAGAAAAGCTAAATGGGCTGAGATGGATAGATCACCTGGACCAGAAGGACTAAACCATAGAGTTCTAAGGGAGAAAGCTCAGAGGTAGTGG